>NW_007220727.1:0-6934 GCF_000164805.1 Carlito syrichta | reverse complement strand
AAAAAAGCAGTACTTTCATTGATTGACTTACTATTAGGCAACAAGTTTAGGGTTCCTTAACACATTTATAAATGAGAATGTTCATGTTTTAGAGAAAATTCCTTTGTGAAGCCAGGTGATCCAATGAAAGTGATTTTAGTGAAGACTTCTAAATAGGTTTAATTAACTTTCCTGGTTGAAATGTGAGATCTGGACACTGTCCCAGCTGCCACCTAGACTTGAAGCTCCATCCAAACCCCCAGTGAAGTCATCCCAGCCATGACCATGCAGAAAATCTTTGCCCAGGAGATCCTGGATTCCAGAGGCAATCCCACAGTGGAGATGGACTTGCACACTGCCAAGGACCAATTACGGACAACTGTGCCCAGTGGGGCTTCCACTGGTATCTGTGAAGCTCTGGAACTAAGAGATGGAGACAAAGCTCACTACCTGGTGAAAGGTGTCCTGAAGACTGTAGAACACATCAACAAGACTCTAGGCCTTGCCCTGCTGGAAAAGAAACTAAACATTGTGGATCAAGAAAGTTTAAAAATTTATGATCGAACAGAATGGGACTGAGAATAAGTCCAAATTTGGGGTCAATGTCATCCTGGGCATGTCCTTGGTTGTGTGTAAAGCTGGAGCAGCTGAGAAAGGGGTGCCACCATACCAATACATCACAGATCTTACTGGGAACCCTGACCTTGTACTTCCAGTGTTTGCCTTCAATGTGATCAATGGGGACTACCATGCTAGAAATAAGCTGGCCATGCAAGACTTCATTATTTTGCCTGCGGGAGCCAGCTCCTTCAAAAGCCATATGCATTGGTGCTGAGGTCTATCACCACCTCAAGGGGGTCATCAAGGCCAAGTATAGGAAAGATACCACCATTGTAGGTTAAGAGGTTGGCTTTGCACCCAATGTCCTGGAGAACAATGAAACCCTGGAGCTGCTGAATAAGCCCATCCAGGTGGTGGGTTACGCAGACAAGGTAGTAACTGTCATGGATGTGGCAGCCTCTGAGTTCTATCACAACAGGAAATACAATCTTGACTTCAAGTCACCTGATGATCCTGCCAGGCACATCACTGAGGAGGAGCTTGGAGAACTGTACAAAAGCTTTATCAAGAACTATCCTGTGTTCTCCATCAAGGACCCCTTTGACCAGGGTGACTGGGCCACTTGGGCCTCATTTCTCTCAGGGGTAGACATCCAGATTGTGGGTTATGACCTCACAGTCACCAGCCCCAAGAGGATCGCCCAAGCTATTGAGAAAAAGGCCTTCAACTGCCTGCTGCTGAAAGTTTACCAGATCGGCTTGGTGACTGAGTCCATCCAGGCCTGCAAACTGACTCAGTCTAATGGAGTAGAGTGATGGTGAGCCACCGCTCTGGGGAGACTGAGGACACATTCATCACTGACCTCGTGGTGAGACTCTGCACAGGACAGATCTAGATTGGTGCCCCCTGCCACTCAGTTTGTCTGGTCAAGTACAATTAACTCATGAGGATTAAGGAGGTTCTTGGGGGCAAGGTTGTCTTTGCTGCATGCAAGTTCCATAATCCAAAGGCCAAGTGAGAAGCTGAAGGTCCTGGGGCCCCACTGGACAGAGCCAGATCTTCAAGCCCTTCTTCCTGAAATAAACACTGGTGGCAACCAAAAAAAGAAATGTGAGATCTTCCTTTCAGCTTAAAAAATTATTTAAAACTAGCCTGGTATATTTAAGAAGAATTAATAATGTTTTTCAATTTTTTAAAGTTACAATCCAGCCAGACATGGTGGCTCAAGCCTGAAATCCCAGCACTTTGGGAGGCCAAGATGAGAGGATTGCCTGAGTCCAGGGGTTTGAGCTTGGGCAACTTGGTGAGATCTCACCTCTACAATAAATCAAAAAATTATCCAGGTGTGGTAGCACATGCCTGTAGTTCCACTACTTGGAAGGCTGAGGTGGAAGTATCATCTGAGACCAGCAGGTCAAGGCTGTGGTGACTGTGAGCATGTCACTGCACACAAGGCTGGGTGACAGAGTGAGACTCCAATTTAAAAAAAAAGTGTAAATCAATCCCCATTTTAAGTCTCATTACCAACCAGCATAATATTCATGAGCTAATCTAGAGTGATAATATGACATGTTTTTCTTATTATAAAAATGACACTCTCAAGACACAGTTTTCTTTGTGATGAAAACTGTATTCCAACAGTAAATATCACATTTTTACCAGAATTAAATCAAGATATGATTGGAGTAGAGTGGGGCAGGCTGTAAGTGGGATGGGTGGAGAGACTCTTGCCAATAAAAGCTCTCTGTAAGTGGCTCTCGCTCCAGATCTGAGTTGTCTCTTGAAGAACTTGGAGTGAAGGGGAGAAACTAGTAGAGAAGAGGTGATTTGAATCTCATGAAATGTATTTATACTACTCAAATTCTGCACAGGAAAGAGTAAGATTTGGAGGGTAGGGTGACATCAATTCAGAAAGAGGCCAGGTCTATGCCATGCATACTGTATGAATTGGGGAAGCCAGGCTCTCTGCCACTGCAGCAGTGAGTAGGAGTTAAAGTGGCAATACCCAGGCTAGGGAAATGACAATCTTTGTTTTCTTAATAGAACCAGCCCTTGGGAGACTTAATGAGATGATTAATGGAGTTTCAGTCACAGACTTACTTTTCAGTCTCTAAAGTACTGCTTTGGGGTTTGTTTTTATGTTCCTTTTCCCCAGGTCACTGGCAACTACCATTCTAATTCCACTCACTTTTTCAGTGAGTTCATTGTTTTCAGATCCACATAAGTGAAATTATGTATTTTTTTTCTCTGTCCTTATTTCACTTAGCATGATGTCCTTAAGCTTCCTTCATGTTGTTACAAATAACAGGATTTCCTTTGGCTGTGGGTGAATAATATTCCATTGTATATAAACCATAATTTGTTGACCCACTTGTCTCTTGGAAGATGCTTAGGTTGATTTCATGCCTTGGTCATTGTGACTAATGGTGTCATAAACTTGGAGTGCACATATCTCTTCAACATACTGGTTTCATTTCCATGAGATTTATACCAATTGGTGGCACTGTTGGATCATATAATTCTTTACTGTTTTGAGGAAACTTTCTAGTGTTTCTATAGTGGTTGTAACAGGTTACATTCCCATGAACAGTGTACAAGTGCTCCCATCTCCACACCCTCCCCAACACCTTCTAATCTCTTGCATTAGGATGTGTGGGACGATAAACTCATTGTGGTTTTATTTTGCATGTTCTTGGTGATTAGGAAGTTGAACACTTTTAAATACCTGTTGCCTGCTTGTATGTTTTCTTAGGGAAAAATCCTATATAGGTAATTTGCCTATTTATAAAAAAAATTATTTGTTGTTTTGCTATTGTGTTTCAGGAGTTCATTTTGTATTTTGTATAACAACTCCATATGAATTGTCATGTGCTCTTTGCTGTTAAAAAGGTTTTATTTTGAGAAAGTCCACCTTCACTACTTCTTGGATTCTGGGCCTGTGGTTTTGGTATCATGTGCTAGGGTTTTCTCCCCCTCCCGGAACATAAGCTTAAGGAGTGGAGAGTCTTTGAATCTAGACAAATACTGTCCAAAGAAACATAATATGACCCATATGTGCAATTATAAGTTTACTTTTAGTAGCTACATAAATCAAATCAAGTAAAAAATGTTTAATGAATTTTAACTCAGATCAATTTCTAAGATTCTCATGAAGACAATCTACCTTCTATTTTTCTCATTATATCTTCAGAATTGAATGTGTTTTATACTCACAACACATCTTCATACACATAAGCTCCATTTCAGATCCTCAATAGCCACACATAGCTGGTGACTGCCCTATTAGACTACTGGAGTAAAGACTTTTTCACCCTTTCCATTCAATGCCTTATAATATTCTTCATTCCTACTAGTATTTCAAATATCATATGCTCTGGGCCATGATTCTATTTGTACTTATGTTGTGTGATCATTGCTAATGACAGCAAATAGTAGGCAATGGCATAGCCATGCATGTAAAGATAAAAGTGTTTCAATGACTTAGTTGTTTGACTCATAAAAATGCTAATAACATGTTTTTCCCCCCACAGGTGGCCATGACTGTACACTTTAAAGAAACAAGCACATACTCTGTCTGCTTAACTTATCTTGAAGATCCCGTGTATCTGAAATGTGGATATTTCTGCTGTCATCAATGCATCAACTCCCTGCAGAAGGAACCCCAAGGAGAGGGCATACTGTGTCCCTTCTGCCCTGTGGTCTCTTGCAGGAAAGACCTCAGGCCCGCGTCCCAGCTGAGGGACCTGGTTTCCAAGATCAAAAACTTGAGCCCAAGCTGAGAGCTCTTCTACAGATGAACTCCAGGATAAATAAGTTTCAAGGTAAGTTTCTACCACCTACCCTCCACCAGAAGGGGCTCAGAAAACATGTTCTGAGAGATAGGGGCATTAGTTGAATTCTGGCATCCCAAAATTTGATGAGTGAGAGTCTTTCTCACCCATAAGTATAGACTTCAACCACCTAGAGATTTTAAAGAACACACATATAATAGTTAGCTTATGCCTTAGTCTGGTGCTGTAGATATGATAGTACTAGACAGCTGAAAGGTGGCCATAGTGGAAATAATATTTTGAAAATATTGGATTAAAGAAAAGATCTTATAAATTTTATTTTACCTACTTTCTTTTCTTTTTCTAATGATTCAAAAGAAAAGTTAGAAGAACATGTTAGGTTCACATTGTGTTTTTTGACTGCACTGGCCCGAAGCATGGCTCTTAAACTCGAATATATAGCAATTACCCATTGAGATTTTGTGGGTATACGGATTTATGATGAAAACTCGGATTGTGTTTTGGACCACATGTTACTGTGTTTTGGACCACATGTTCAGGATCAAGACTTTGCACCCACTGAAACAGTTTTGTCTCTTTAAGGTCCAGGAATCCTCAAAGCCTGAAAAGCCCCAGATGTTTCTAATTCCCAATAAGTGTGAGCAAGCCCTCTGAGAAATAAATTTTTCCAGTGTTCACACCCCCACGGCAAAGAGTGCCATCTGTGCATGTATTGGCTTTTCACACAGGTTGAGGTCTGGGTGCAGGCTCTGGACCTCAGTATTTTCCACACTAATCAATCCAGGGTGAGAAAGATCTTTAATCGAAAAGTCAAGCCAGGCTCAGTAGCTCAGTCTGTAATCCCATGCCTTTGGGAGGCTGAGGTGAGTGAATTGCCTGAGCCCGTGGGTTCGAGACCCACCTGGGCAACTTGGCAAGACCTCATCTCTATAATAAATCAAAAAATCAGCCGGGTGTGGTAGTGTGTGCCTGTAGTTCCAGCTACTTGGAAGGCAGAGGTGGAAGGATCACTGGAGCCCAGCAGGTCAAGGCTGCGGTGGCTGGAAGTGGCCATTACACTCTAGTCTGGGTGACAGAGTGAGACTCCAACTCAAAAAAAAAAGAAAAGAAAAGTCAAATATATAACCAGAATTCTCACTATGTATAAAAAGCCCTTGCTGCTATGACTACCTCATCATCTCTGATGACCGGAGGAAGGTCCATTTTGGGTGTCTCAGACATAACAGGGAGGACCATGCTGAGAGATTCGACACCGCACTGTGTATCCTGGGTGCCCCTCAGTTCACGTCTGGTCGCCATTACTGGAAAGTGCACGTGGGCACAAGCAATGCCTGGGATGTGGGCATTTGCAAAGAATCTGTGAACCAGCGAGGAGCAATCAAACTCTCTTCAGAGCTCAGCTTCTGGACAGTGGGTCAGAGGGCAGGGCCGTACCTCTGGGCCAGTACCAGGCCTATGACTCCTGTCTGGGTGGGCCCCCAGGTGCACCATATGGGGATTTTCCTGGATGTGGATATGGGGATCCTTTCCTTTTATAACCTTCGGAATGGGTCCCATATCTTCACATTCACCAAAATTTCAGCTCCTGAGCCACTGCGTTCACTTTTTTCTCATGGAGATGTGACTCAAGGGTATCTGAATGTGTGTCCTGGGATGAATCAGGACATTTTCAGCTCTTCAGTTCACTCTGGACAAGGCATATCAGCCTTTAGACACACACACATCTGAAGGAAATGGTTGTATGCTCATGACCAAAGCTGAGAAATTGCTGCTTGGTACACTTAGGGGACAAAGTATAGAAGGTAAATATTTGTTTTTCAATAAACTATGAATACTGATTATATTGAATAGGAAATTATTAAATATCACATATGAAGTAGTGTCATGTTTTTGGAACTTATGTTTACATTTCTGCTCCATCAAATACTTTAAGTTTGCAGATTAATTTGCATATGTTTTCCTTTTTATTTATATGAGTAATTCAAAGTGTTATGAGGATATAAACTAAATAATGATGTAAATGTGACCCAACAGGTTGATTTACAAATGATCAAAATGCATGACCTATAAAAACAAGAATGTATATGTGTCTGTGTTCATTTTTTACCAGCAATTGAAACACCACACATTCATTTCAGATGCATGTTGAACATTCACCAGGGTAGACACATGTGGTCAGAGACACATGACATGGACATTAAAACTGAAATAGTATGCACCCTGTTCTCTAATGCCAACAGAATTAAATTAGAAATCAGCAACAAGAAGAAATTCATAAAATATTAAACCCTCACATGTATAAACATGACATGACCACTCTTAAAAGCAGATCAGAGGTGACATTACAAAAGAAATCCCCAAATAATCTGAGTTTTATGAACTGAACTTCACAAGATGGGCAGATGCCACTGCAAATTTGAGAAAAACTTTCAGGAAAAAATAAAAAGTGGTAGGGGGAAATTCCCTCATCAGAGCCTAAGCTCCCATTTTAAGCTGAGGAATTCAAGGACAAATTAAACAGAAGGAAGGAAATAACTGCAGTGGCAGTCAATAGAATTCTAAATGTACAAACAATATCAAGTTTTAAAATTTTGAAAGGTTTT
>NW_007220726.1:0-8065 GCF_000164805.1 Carlito syrichta | reverse complement strand
AAACATTTTCCTCTTCAGCATCTCACTCTGCCACCCAGGCTGGAGTGTACTGGCAGCACATTGCTCACCGCCACCACAGGCTTGACCTGCTGGGCACCCATGAATCTTCTACCTCAGCCTTCCAAGTATCTGGAACTACAGGCATGCACCACCAAGTCTGGCTAATTGTTTGATTTATTGTAGAGACAAGGTCTCACCAAGTTGCCCAGGCTGATCTTGACCCCCTGGATTCAGGCAATACTCTTGCCTCTGTCTCCCAAAGTGCTTGGATTACAGGCTTGAGCCACTGTACTCGGCCTCTTCAAATATTTTTAAAAATTGATCCTGATCTCTGAAGAAAAACATGAACAAGAAAAACATATCCCATTGTAATAAGTGAGCTACAAGATCTTCTAAGTTTTGTACTGTTGTCAACATGGTCAGCCTCGCCTTTCTAAAGAGCTTGACTAAACTAATGAGATCTTTTGACATCTTAAATGTCAGAGAAAATAATTTAGTCTCTACTATTTGCATTTTTGTCAGGACTCCTTCTAGGTTTAAAAGACTATGGAAATGTTTGAATCCATTTCATGCTTGACAATTAATGGAGCATCTTTGAAACTGACTGAAGAAGGAGAGAAGTAGTACTGTTTTTTTCTATTGCATGGTGGACTTTTCAATTTTATTTTTTCCCCAAACTATTTTTGCTATGCAAGTTGAGAAGACAGCCTGTGTTTTCATAACATTTATGCATGAGTATTGTTTTATGTGCTATCAACACAAATACCTTACATTTTTTAGTAGTTTTGAGAATAGAGATCTCATTATAGTCACACCATTATGTGGAGAAGCCCTCAGTGTTTTACAGTGGTATTACTGCCAGAAAAGTATAAAAAAATGTATGTGTATGGGTGCCATATTCTTGAATGATGGGGTTTAAGACAGATATTATTCCATCTTCTAAGACTTTGTAATGTAAGACATCACAGCTAAGATACTGTTTATTTTTGGCAAAAAGAAATAGGCTGTTTCTATCTTCATTGTTTAGAGCCATGAAATTAATCTTATGCCACCAATATCTGGGGAAGCCAGGGACCTTGATGTGTGGTGGCAATGGGTCAGGTCTTGATTTATCCTTGGGGGCTTTGTCTCAACTCTTTCATGAGTGATGGCTGAAGACCACTTTATGTGTATGATTTCACTTTAGTGTCAGGATTGGTCTGGAGTGGGAGTGCTTCAGGGGTGGGTGGTCAAGTTGTCATTGGGACGGATGGATGGCAGTCTCCTGAATTATAGAGCTGCATGTTCCCATGCATGGGCCAAAGTTCGGAAACCAGGCCTGTGTGTGGCTCCACTGGGCCCTGGAGCCCTGCTGTGGATGCAGTTTGCTGGTGGCCCTAAAGTCTTCTGCACTGGTACCAAAGGGAGCCACCATCAGCTTCCTACTCCATGGGCTCTACTCAGAAAAGGAACACCTGGTGATGAGTTAGGGAGGGGGAGGAGCAGGGAGCTACCATCAGGATCCCAGTCAGTGGGCTCTGCTCAGATGACACTTTCCAGCTCAAGGGAGCACTTGGCAATGAGTTAGTGGGGAGGGGGGCAATGAGTTAGGGAGGAGGGGGCCCATGAGTTAGGGAGGAGGGGGGCCAGGGAGCCACCATCAGCATCCCAATTGGTGGACTCTGCTCAGATGCCACCTCCCAGTCCCTCACAGGAGCACTTGGGGGTGAGTCAGGGAGGAGGAGGGGCAGGGGAGCATCTGCATGATGCTCCATGGGCCCTCCTGGGCCCTCTTCTCCATGGGAAAGTGGAGCTGCCTGCAGTTGGGAGGGGCTGTGAGGTCCTGGGTCCTGCTAGATGAAGCCACAGGCAACTCTTCCTTGAACAGCAGCCAGGAGACCACTTTGTCACCTAGAGATGCAGTTGGCTCCTTGCCCTGGTTTCTTCCCAGAATACAACTAACACAAAATGCTCAGCATCCCTGTGAGGTCGTCTCCTGGTTTTTAATAATCCCTGGTGCTAATTTAGTGCCTCTCTCCTCTCCCAAGAGCTTACTCTAAAAGTTTTCCACATGTTCCTTCCATCATCCTCCTCACAGCCCCATGCCTGGCTGCTTGGGGAACAGTGCTAATGGGGCCTGCTGTCATCACTCAGCCCCCACAAACCCTCTGGGAGCAGCCCTGACTGTACTGGCCTCATTGTACAGCAACTTTGCAAAAATTATGGGAGAACGCAAAGACAACTGATGACAACGATGGTGATGATGACAGTAATCATGGCAGCTAACTTTTAATGATATCTCATTATAGTCACACCATTATGTGGAGAAGCCCTCAGTGTTTTACAGTGGTATTACTGCCAGAAAAGTATAAAAAAATGTATGTGTATGGAACACCTTGTTCCAGGTATTTCCTAAGTGGCTCTATCATATGACTAATTCACCCTCCCAAAACTCCAGGAGAGAAGCTCTGCTGTGAGAACCATTTTACAGAGGAGGCGACTGAGGCCCCCAGTGATTAAGTATCTGATCCAAAGTCACACAGAAAATGATGAAGCAGGCTGGGCACAATGGCTCATGCCTATAATTCCAGCACTTTGGGAGACCGAGGTGAGAGGATTGCCTGAGCCCACAGGTTCAAGACCAGCTTAGCCAACTTGGTGAGACCTCAGCTCTACAAAAAATCTAAAAATTAGCTGGGCATGGTGGCACATGCCTGTGGTTCCAGCTACTTGGAGGGCTGAGGCAGAAGGATCACCTGAGCCCAGCAGGTCAAGGTTGCAGTGGCTGTGAGCATGCCACTGCCCTCCCATCCTAGGTGATAGAGTGAGACTCTGACTCAAAAAAAAGAAAACAATGAAGCAGGGATTCCAACTCCATCAGTCTGCTTCGAGGGACTGAGCTCAAACACAACTCAATGCTGCCTCCCTAAAGGAACACTGTGGCTGGCACCACTCACTGCACAAATACCTTATCATCTCTGTATCTTAAGCAAACTTGCAGAGAAAAGGATGGAGAGTTGAGAAGAGAGACACTACCCACACCCAAAGGGCACCACCGGGAACACGTGTTGGGTGCTGGGCTACACACACAGCCCTGTCTCATTTAATATTTACAAACAACATGGAGAAGTGGGGGCCAAGGCCTCTATTTTACAGACTGGGATACTGAGAGCCAGAAAGGCTGAGGAATTTGAATACAGACATTCAGTGGAAGATCCATAATTAGAAAAGAAATAATTCCAGTGTATATGCTATTTTCATAAAACTCATATAACACCCTCACTTTAGTTAAAAGAAACATTACAAGCAAGAAAACAATAGAGACACAGAGGAGATACACAGAGTGCATCTTAATGCCCAGGATGAGAACTGCAAACTTGGGCCCTCAAGGCTGTGTCTGTGTCCTCCTCACAAGCCACACTCTGACAGAAAGCAAGGGTGGGAAAGAACGGAGGTGACCAGCCAGTAAAACAGGGGTGCACAATCTGCTTATGTGTCTATTGGATAGATTCAGTAATACAGCCTAGCTAACCCTTGGGCAAGGTTGAGACTCAACACATGTTTGAAAGATGTCAATGTCCAAGGAGCTCCCCTCTGCCATTTCAAACAAGTGGGACTCATTTCTTTCAACCTTCCCCTCTCTGGGAGCACCAGATGGCTTTGGGAGATGAATGAGCCAGGCACATGTGATCAGCACTGGGCTTGGTTGTTCCTCAACCAAGCTGTGGGCTCCTGCTCAGGAAGTGGGGTGTTAACAGTACTCATGACATGGGATTATTAGATCAAGGGAGAAAACAAAGGTCAAGGCTCCTGATCAGAGCTCAGTAGAGGCTAGATGTTTAAAAGTAAAGGTCTCCATGAAAAATAAACCATGGAACTGTGCTTGTGCTTTCTCTTCCTTGCTGGGTCACCTGCAGTTGTACCCAGAGTCTCCGTGTTCATACTGGGTCACCTGGGTTGTACATGGAGTCCCTGTATTCTAGTTAGGTCCCCTGTGGTCATACATGGAGTCTCTACATTTTTTCTTGGTCACCTGCAGTCAGACACAGAGTCTCCATGTTCTTGCTGGGTCACCTGCAGTTGTACACAGACTTGGTCTTGCTGGGTCACCTCTGATCATACATGGAATCTCCCCATTCTTTTTTTTTTTTTTGAGTTGGAGTCTCACTCTGTTGCCCAGACTGGAGTGCAGTGGCTGCTCCCGGCCACTGCAGCCTCGGCCTGCTGGGCTCCGGCAATCCTTCTGCCTCAGCCTTCCGAGTAGCCGGAATTACAGGCATGCGCTACCACGCCCGGCTAATTTTTTGATTTATTGTAGAGATGAGGTCTCGCTGCCCAGGCGGGTCTCAAACCTGTGGGCTCAGGCAATCCACTCACCTCAGCCTCCCAAAGGCATGGGATTACAGGCTGAGCCACCGAGCCCGGCAGAATCTCCCCATTCTTGTTGGGTCACCTGTGGTCATACACAAAGTCTCCATGTTTTTGCTGGGTTGCACATGGAGTCTCCCTGTTCTTGCTGGGTCACCTGCAGTTGTACACGGAGTCTCCCTGTTCTTGCCAGGTTGCCTGCAGCTGTACATGGAAGCTCACTGGCACTGTCACTCAAATGCTTCTGACATGCTCGACAATCTGCTTTCCTATATGTGTTCATTTGCAGAGGGGAATTTTGCTTCTTCAGCAAGGAGCTTCAGGGCATGTCAACAGGAGGTTCTGGGCATCTTGGTGAGTGGCTGGGTGGAGACCTGCACCCAATTATGATCACATGCATGCTGGGAACCACACACACATATGAGGCATGTCACATCATGATCCCACATGGCCTGGTCTTACACAAGAACACAACAGCTAGCTGGCTTACTGTGACAGCTGTGAATGCTGCAGAGCCAGTTCCTGGACTGCAAGTTCTTTGTGGCTTAAACATCAAAACCAAAGGAAAGAAAAACTCCAATTGTTTCCTGCGTGTTACCCTTAAGTCAGAAAAGGCAAACTGGGTATGATCTGCACCTGAAAGCAATGCATCCACTGTGGCTAGCAAACCAGACTACTGTTCACTTTTAGTTAAGCCTGACCTAATTAAGAACGAGGTGTCAAATTTTGCTGCAATTCTCTGAGATACTTCAACAAGTCATTTAACATTAGTATTATTCAATAAGTTGCCAAGTTATTACCCAACTTGCAACTGGTTGCTTCATACACAGACAACATGGAAAGGCTCTGAGGCTGGTCTCAGACAAGCTCCAAACACCCCTTTCCCTCTAGCCCCCAGTACTTTGCTGTATTCTCAAAGAGCTCTCCTATCTACTAAGGAAAAGGCATGATACATACCCAACAGTCATTTGGGGATTCAGGCTGGGGAATGTCTCCTAAGGGTGTCACAAGACAGCAGGGGCTCACATGAGGGTGTACAACTTCTCCACCCTGGAGACTTGTTGGAAGTGTGTTCTCATGTCCTGCCCATGATCACAGAATGGACACATCTCTGAGGAAGTGCAGAGGATTCAAGCCTATTGCATAGGAAGGGAACATAAGAGAGGCAACAAAGGGACCTATCTACCACAATGGGCCCAGCTGCATTTCACGCAACTCTCCAGCCATATTGCTAGTCTGCTTTGAACCTAGAAATGCTTTTCATCAGGACTCCAATTCCTGCTTGATAAAACTCACATCAAGGAATCTAGCCAGGGACCTCTTGTAGCCATGTGGGTAGCAAGGCTACATTTCTGTAATTCTCTAAGTGCCCTGGGGCTGGAGGAGAGGTGCCATGTGTGCCCACCCTGACTATGCTCCTCATCAGTGGAAAGATGACAAGACATGGCCCACAGGAAGAAGTCAGGAGAGCATGTGGTGTGTCATGGATGCACCATCAATGTTCACAGCACGGCAAGATGACGATGGGCTGGCAGGGTCTGTGAAACCCTCTGTGAAAGAGAACACCCATAAAGACCCTAGCTCTCTCCCAGGGGCTACAGACCCCATCTTCCGCAGTCTGCTCTTCACAGAGAGCTCAGCCACCACTGTCACCTGCTGTTGCTACTGGGATAGTGCAACAAACTAGGCTGCTCCTGCAGCCGCTGTGGTGGGACTGGGCTGCTCCTGCAGTTGCGATACCACCTTTGCGGTCATTCCCAGCTCATATCTGAAGCCACCCACGACTTCAGACCGTGAAGTTCTGCAAGCCAGATCTTCTGAGATCCCTGCTGCCTTGCCATGCCCCTAGCCCGGAGAAAGGCCTGTGGAACTCCCCTGGTGAAGTTGCCACGGCAAGTTGTGGATCTGTAGCAGACGCCCTCCCCTCTGGACTGTACACTGGGATAGGCACACCTGCTGGGGAACCAAGGTAATAACATCAAAATGGGAATAGCACAGGCTCATCCTGCTTGAAAAATGGAAAAAGCCAGATCTCAGTGATAGACTGGGCAGGGGGCCCATATCTGAACTGTTCTTTACAGCAGGCCAGGGGAAATTTACCCTAACGGTGAACAATTCTACCAGCCTGCAAAGACAGCTAGAAATCAGAGCTGAAAGTACATTGGACTTAAAGGATATGTCTCAGAGTGTGCTTGACTGGTTCTGTTAGTCTACTGACTTTAATCTATCCCTCTACCTTCCTTTTTTTCCCACTTTTTTTTCTTTTCTTTCCCCCCTTTTCCTTTTTTCTTATTTCTCTGTAAATCACATATTTGTATAAAGGAACAGCACACCAATAAGGCGGTTGATCAGTGCACAGGTTAGCATCATTGTATGTTTTAGATTTTTATATGGTTGTTGGTTAGTTTTCAGTCATGGCTATTATTTTTCTTTATATTTGTTTCAGTCTTTGTGTTTCTTTTCACTTACCAGTCGGTACACTCAACTGTTTTCCCTCTCACCCCTCTCTCTCTCCACTCCCCCTCTCCCCACTGCCTGCTCCATTTTCTCCCCTCTGTTAACGTCATTTTGCTTTCAGGGAGTAAACCTACAAACCCACTGCATGAACAGACTCCAAGGCAGTGGGAAGTGGGTTTCAGATGATCCATACAGCTGTTGGTGAACACCAGGATCTGCAGAGAGATTTTGAATCACAGCTCCCCCCTTAATTAAATCCCAAAACTACAAAAAGGACTGCCCTCAACGCACAGTACAACTCCAGAACTGAACAAAGCAAGAGAAAATATATTAGGAAGAATAGGAGGTTGAACAAATAGAAGTAAAAGAAACCCCTCCACCCCTGAATAACAGAATTAAAGAAGACGGGGAAGTGGAGGGAAGGGAAAAGTAGAGAGGGAAAATCTGCACAAATGAAGAAAAACCAAAAGAAGAAGACAGGGCTCAGAGACCCCTGGGAGGTCAGACACTGAGAAAACAGACTTCGGAACACAAACAATGAAGAGCCCCCAGAGTGACTGGTCACAAGCAACAAACCCAGACATCAAGGCATTAATAGAGAGAATTAAAAAAAGTGAGGAGAGACAAGAGGAAAATAGGAAGGAGCTGATGACAGAAATAACAGCAGTAAAGAATACTGTGATGGAAAGAAATAACAAACTAATTAGCATGGAAAGCAGAATTAGCAAAGCAGAAGAAAGAATCTCAGAACATGAAGACCAAAATACAGAACTAACCCAAACTGTCAAAAACATAGAAAAGAAGCTTAAAAAGTCAGAACAAAACCTTTAGGAGTAGAATGATTACTTCAAGAGACCCAATCTAAGAGTCATTGGACTTCCTGAGGCAGAGAGAGAGTCAGAGGTCACACTGGAACAAATATTTCATGAAATCATTAATAAAACTTCCCTCATCTCATCAGTGATGCAAAAATTCAAGCACAAGAAATTCAGAGAACCCCTGCAAGACAACAAATGAGAAGACCAACTCCTAGACACATAATAATTTGCCTAAACAAAGTAGCTATAAAATAAAAAAATCCTAAAGGCAGCAAGAGAAAAAGGTCAGACCATCTACCAGGGAAGACCAATTAGAATAGCAGCAGATTTATCCACAGAAACCCTTCAGGCTAGGAGAGCCTGGAGCCCTATCTTTAAAGTTCTAAAAGATAAACAATTTCAACCAAGAATAACCTACCCAGCCAAACTAAGCTTCATTAGTG
>NW_007220725.1:0-8063 GCF_000164805.1 Carlito syrichta | reverse complement strand
AAACATTTTCCTCTTCAGCATCTCACTCTGCCACCCAGGCTGGAGTGTACTGGCAGCACATTGCTCACCGCCACCACAGGCTTGACCTGCTGGGCACCCATGAATCTTCTACCTCAGCCTTCCAAGTATCTGGAACTACAGGCATGCACCACCAAGTCTGGCTAATTGTTTGATTTATTGTAGAGACAAGGTCTCACCAAGTTGCCCAGGCTGATCTTGACCCCCTGGATTCAGGCAATACTCTTGCCTCTGTCTCCCAAAGTGCTTGGATTACAGGCTTGAGCCACTGTACTCGGCCTCTTCAAATATTTTTAAAAATTGATCCTGATCTCTGAAGAAAAACATGAACAAGAAAAACATATCCCATTGTAATAAGTGAGCTACAAGATCTTCTAAGTTTTGTACTGTTGTCAACATGGTCAGCCTCGCCTTTCTAAAGAGCTTGACTAAACTAATGAGATCTTTTGACATCTTAAATGTCAGAGAAAATAATTTAGTCTCTACTATTTGCATTTTTGTCAGGACTCCTTCTAGGTTTAAAAGACTATGGAAATGTTTGAATCCATTTCATGCTTGACAATTAATGGAGCATCTTTGAAACTGACTGAAGAAGGAGAGAAGTAGTACTGTTTTTTTCTATTGCATGGTGGACTTTTCAATTTTATTTTTTCCCCAAACTATTTTTGCTATGCAAGTTGAGAAGACAGCCTGTGTTTTCATAACATTTATGCATGAGTATTGTTTTATGTGCTATCAACACAAATACCTTACATTTTTTAGTAGTTTTGAGAATAGAGATCTCATTATAGTCACACCATTATGTGGAGAAGCCCTCAGTGTTTTACAGTGGTATTACTGCCAGAAAAGTATAAAAAAATGTATGTGTATGGGTGCCATATTCTTGAATGATGGGGTTTAAGACAGATATTATTCCATCTTCTAAGACTTTGTAATGTAAGACATCACAGCTAAGATACTGTTTATTTTTGGCAAAAAGAAATAGGCTGTTTCTATCTTCATTGTTTAGAGCCATGAAATTAATCTTATGCCACCAATATCTGGGGAAGCCAGGGACCTTGATGTGTGGTGGCAATGGGTCAGGTCTTGATTTATCCTTGGGGGCTTTGTCTCAACTCTTTCATGAGTGATGGCTGAAGACCACTTTATGTGTATGATTTCACTTTAGTGTCAGGATTGGTCTGGAGTGGGAGTGCTTCAGGGGTGGGTGGTCAAGTTGTCATTGGGACGGATGGATGGCAGTCTCCTGAATTATAGAGCTGCATGTTCCCATGCATGGGCCAAAGTTCGGAAACCAGGCCTGTGTGTGGCTCCACTGGGCCCTGGAGCCCTGCTGTGGATGCAGTTTGCTGGTGGCCCTAAAGTCTTCTGCACTGGTACCAAAGGGAGCCACCATCAGCTTCCTACTCCATGGGCTCTACTCAGAAAAGGAACACCTGGTGATGAGTTAGGGAGGGGGAGGAGCAGGGAGCTACCATCAGGATCCCAGTCAGTGGGCTCTGCTCAGATGACACTTTCCAGCTCAAGGGAGCACTTGGCAATGAGTTAGTGGGGAGGGGGGCAATGAGTTAGGGAGGAGGGGGCCCATGAGTTAGGGAGGAGGGGGGCCAGGGAGCCACCATCAGCATCCCAATTGGTGGACTCTGCTCAGATGCCACCTCCCAGTCCCTCACAGGAGCACTTGGGGGTGAGTCAGGGAGGAGGAGGGGCAGGGGAGCATCTGCATGATGCTCCATGGGCCCTCCTGGGCCCTCTTCTCCATGGGAAAGTGGAGCTGCCTGCAGTTTGGAGGGGCTGTGAGGTCCTGGGTCCTGCTAGATGAAGCCACAGGCAACTCTTCCTTGAACAGCAGCCAGGAGACCACTTTGTCACCTAGAGATGCAGTTGGCTCCTTGCCCTGGTTTCTTCCCAGAATACAACTAACACAAAACGCTCAGCATCCCTGTGAGGTCGTCTCCTGGTTTTTAATAATCCCTGGTGCTAATTTAGTGCCTCTCTCCTCTCCCAAGAGCTTACTCTAAAAGTTTTCCACATGTTCCTTCCATCATCCTCCTCACAGCCCCATGCCTGGCTGCTTGGGGAACAGTGCTAATGGGGCCTGCTGTCATCACTCAGCCCCCACAAACCCTCTGGGAGCAGCCCTGACTGTACTGGCCTCATTGTACAGCAACTTTGCAAAAATTATGGGAGAACGCAAAGACAACTGATGACAACGATGGTGATGATGACAGTAATCATGGCAGCTAACTTTTAATGATATCTCATTATAGTCACACCATTATGTGGAGAAGCCCTCAGTGTTTTACAGTGGTATTACTGCCAGAAAAGTATAAAAAAATGTATGTGTATGGAACACCTTGTTCCAGGTATTTCCCAAGTGGCTCTATCATATGACTAATTCAGGCCTCCCAAAACTCCAGGAGAGAAGCTCTGCTGTGAGAACCATTTTACAGAAGAGGCGACTGAGGCCCCCAGTGGTTAAGTATCTGATCCAAAGTCACACAGAAAATGATGAAGCAGGCTGGGCACAATGGCTCATGCCTATAATTCCAGCACTTTGGGAGACCGAGGTGAGAGGATTGCCTGAGCCCACAGGTTCAAGACCAGCTTAGCCAACTTGGTGAGACCTCAGCTCTACAAAAAATCTAAAAATTAGCTGGGCATGGTGGCACATGCCTGTGGTTCCAGCTACTTGGAGGGCTGAGGCAGAAGGATCACCTGAGCCCAGCAGGTCAAGGTTGCAGTGGCTGTGAGCATGCCACTGCCCTCCCATCCTAGGTGATAGAGTGAGACTCTGACTCAAAAAAAAGAAAACAATGAAGCAGGGATTCCAACTCCATCAGTCTGCTTCGAGGGACTGAGCTCAAACACAACTCAATGCTGCCTCCCTAAAGGAACACTGTGGCTGGCACCACTCACTGCACAAATACCTTATCATCTCTGTATCTTAAGCAAACTTGCAGAGAAAAGGATGGAGAGTTGAGAAGAGAGACACTACCCACACCCAAAGGGCACCACCGGGAACACGTGTTGGGTGCTGGGCTACACACACAGCCCTGTCTCATTTAATATTTACAAACAACATGGAGAAGTGGGGGCCAAGGCCTCTATTTTACAGACTGGGATACTGAGAGCCAGAAAGGCTGAGGAATTTGAATACAGACATTCAGTGGAAGATCCATAATTAGAAAAGAAATAATTCCAGTGTATATGCTATTTTCATAAAACTCATATAACACCCTCACTTTAGTTAAAAGAAACATTACAAGCAAGAAAACAATAGAGACACAGAGGAGATACACAGAGTGCATCTTAATGCCCAGGATGAGAACTGCAAACTTGGGCCCTCAAGGCTGTGTCTGTGTCCTCCTCACAAGCCACACTCTGACAGAAAGCAAGGGTGGGAAAGAACGGAGGTGACCAGCCAGTAAAACAGGGGTGCACAATCTGCTTATGTGTCTATTGGATAGATTCAGTAATACAGCCTAGCTAACCCTTGGGCAAGGTTGAGACTCAACACATGTTTGAAAGATGTCAATGTCCAAGGAGCTCCCCTCTGCCATTTCAAACAAGTGGGACTCATTTCTTTCAACCTTCCCCTCTCTGGGAGCACCAGATGGCTTTGGGAGATGAATGAGCCAGGCACATGTGATCAGCACTGGGCTTGGTTGTTCCTCAACCAAGCTGTGGGCTCCTGCTCAGGAAGTGGGGTGTTAACAGTACTCATGACATGGGATTATTAGATCAAGGGAGAAAACAAAGGTCAAGGCTCCTGATCAGAGCTCAGTAGAGGCTAGATGTTTAAAAGTAAAGGTCTCCATGAAAAATAAACCATGGAACTGTGCTTGTGCTTCTCTTCCTTGCTGGGTCACCTGCAGTTGTACCCAGAGTCTCCGTGTTCCTACTGGGTCACCTGGGTTGTACATGGAGTCCCTGTATTCTAGTTAGGTCCCCTGTGGTCATACATGGAGTCTCTACATTTTTTCTTGGTCACCTGCAGTCAGACACAGAGTCTCCATGTTCTTGCTGGGTCACCTGCAGTTGTACACAGACTTGGTCTTGCTGGGTCACCTCTGATCATACATGGAATCTCCCCATTCTTTTTTTTTTTTTGAGTTGGAGTCTCACTCTGTTGCCCAGACTGGAGTGCAGTGGCTGCTCCCGGCCACTGCAGCCTCGGCCTGCTGGGCTCCGGCAATCCTTCTGCCTCAGCCTTCCGAGTAGCCGGAATTACAGGCATGCGCTACCACGCCCGGCTAATTTTTTGATTTATTGTAGAGATGAGGTCTCGCTGCCCAGGTGGGTCTCGAACCTGTGGGCTCAGGCAATCCACTCACCTCAGCCTCCCAAAGGCATGGGATTACAGGCTGAGCCACCGAGCCCGGCAGAATCTCCCCATTCTTGTTGGGTCACCTGTGGTCATACACAAAGTCTCCATGTTTTTGCTGGGTTGCACATGGAGTCTCCCTGTTCTTGCTGGGTCACCTGCAGTTGTACACGGAGTCTCCCTGTTCTTGCCGGTTGCCTGCAGCTGTACATGGAAGCTCACTGGCACTGTCACTCAAATGCTTCTGACATGCTCGACAATCTGCTTTCCTATATGTGTTCATTTGCAGAGGGGAATTTTGCTTCTTCAGCAAGGAGCTTCAGGGCATGTCAACAGGAGGTTCTGGGCATCTTGGTGAGTGGCTGGGTGGAGACCTGCACCCAATTATGATCACATGCATGCTGGGAACCACACACACATATGAGGCATGTCACATCATGATCCCACATGGCCTGGTCTTACACAAGAACACAACAGCTAGCTGGCTTACTGTGACAGCTGTGAATGCTGCAGAGCCAGTTCCTGGACTGCAAGTTCTTTGTGGCTTAAACATCAAAACCAAAGGAAAGAAAAACTCCAATTGTTTCCTGCGTGTTACCCTTAAGTCAGAAAAGGCAAACTGGGTATGATCTGCACCTGAAAGCAATGCATCCACTGTGGCTAGCAAACCAGACTACTGTTCACTTTTAGTTAAGCCTGACCTAATTAAGAACGAGGTGTCAAATTTTGCTGCAATTCTCTGAGATACTTCAACAAGTCATTTAACATTAGTATTATTCAATAAGTTGCCAAGTTATTACCCAACTTGCAACTGGTTGCTTCATACACAGACAACATGGAAAGGCTCTGAGGCTGGTCTCAGACAAGCTCCAAACACCCCTTTCCCTCTAGCCCCCAGTACTTTGCTGTATTCTCAAAGAGCTCTCCTATCTACTAAGGAAAAGGCATGATACATACCCAACAGTCATTTGGGGATTCAGGCTGGGGAATGTCTCCTAAGGGTGTCACAAGACAGCAGGGGCTCACATGAGGGTGTACAACTTCTCCACCCTGGAGACTTGTTGGAAGTGTGTTCTCATGTCCTGCCCATGATCACAGAATGGACACATCTCTGAGGAAGTGCAGAGGATTCAAGCCTATTGCATAGGAAGGGAACATAAGAGAGGCAACAAAGGGACCTATCTACCACAATGGGCCCAGCTGCATTTCACGCAACTCTCCAGCCATATTGCTAGTCTGCTTTGAACCTAGAAATGCTTTTCATCAGGACTCCAATTCCTGCTTGATAAAACTCACATCAAGGAATCTAGCCAGGGACCTCTTGTAGCCATGTGGGTAGCAAGGCTACATTTCTGTAATTCTCTAAGTGCCCTGGGGCTGGAGGAGAGGTGCCATGTGTGCCCACCCTGACTATGCTCCTCATCAGTGGAAAGATGACAAGACATGGCCCACAGGAAGAAGTCAGGAGAGCATGTGGTGTGTCATGGATGCACCATCAATGTTCACAGCACGGCAAGATGACGATGGGCTGGCAGGGTCTGTGAAACCCTCTGTGAAAGAGAACACCCATAAAGACCCTAGCTCTCTCCCAGGGGCTACAGACCCCATCTTCCGCAGTCTGCTCTTCACAGAGAGCTCAGCCACCACTGTCACCTGCTGTTGCTACTGGGATAGTGCAACAAACTAGGCTGCTCCTGCAGCCGCTGTGGTGGGACTGGGCTGCTCCTGCAGTTGCGATACCACCTTTGCGGTCATTCCCAGCTCATATCTGAAGCCACCCACGACTTCAGACCGTGAAGTTCTGCAAGCCAGATCTTCTGAGATCCCTGCTGCCTTGCCATGCCCCTAGCCCGGAGAAAGGCCTGTGGAACTCCCCTGGTGAAGTTGCCACGGCAAGTTGTGGATCTGTAGCAGACGCCCTCCCCTCTGGACTGTACACTGGGATAGGCACACCTGCTGGGGAACCAAGGTAATAACATCAAAATGGGAATAGCACAGGCTCATCCTGCTTGAAAAATGGAAAAAGCCAGATCTCAGTGATAGACTGGGCAGGGGGCCCATATCTGAACTGTTCTTTACAGCAGGCCAGGGGAAATTTACCCTAACGGTGAACAATTCTACCAGCCTGCAAAGACAGCTAGAAATCAGAGCTGAAAGTACATTGGACTTAAAGGATATGTCTCAGAGTGTGCTTGACTGGTTCTGTTAGTCTACTGACTTTAATCTATCCCTCTACCTTCCTTTTTTTCCCACTTTTTTTTCTTTTCTTTCCCCCCTTTTCCTTTTTTCTTATTTCTCTGTAAATCACATATTTGTATAAAGGAACAGCACACCAATAAGGCGGTTGATCAGTGCACAGGTTAGCATCATTGTATGTTTTAGATTTTTATATGGTTGTTGGTTAGTTTTCAGTCATGGCTATTATTTTTCTTTATATTTGTTTCAGTCTTTGTGTTTCTTTTCACTTACCAGTCGGTACACTCAACTGTTTTCCCTCTCACCCCTCTCTCTCTCCACTCCCCCTCTCCCCACTGCCTGCTCCATTTTCTCCCCTCTGTTAACGTCATTTTGCTTTCAGGGAGTAAACCTACAAACCCACTGCATGAACAGACTCCAAGGCAGTGGGAAGTGGGTTTCAGATGATCCATACAGCTGTTGGTGAACACCAGGATCTGCAGAAAGATTTTGAATCACAGCTCCCCCCTTAATTAAATCCCAAAACTACAAAAAGGACTGCCCTCAACGCACAGTACAACTCCAGAACTGAACAAAGCAAGAGAAAATATATTAGGAAGAATAGGAGGTTGAACAAATAGAAGTAAAAGAAACCCCTCCACCCCTGAATAACAGAATTAAAGAAGACGGGGAAGTGGAGGGAAGGGAAAAGTAGAGAGGGAAAATCTGCACAAATGAAGAAAAACCAAAAGAAGAAGACAGGGCTCAGAGACCCCTGGGAGGTCAGACACTGAGAAAACAGACTTCGGAACACAAACAATGAAGAGCCCCCAGAGTGACTGGTCACAAGCAACAAACCCAGACATCAAGGCATTAATAGAGAGAATTAAAAAAAGTGAGGAGAGACAAGAGGAAAATAGGAAGGAGCTGATGACAGAAATAACAGCAGTAAAGAATACTGTGATGGAAAGAAATAACAAACTAATTAGCATGGAAAGCAGAATTAGCAAAGCAGAAGAAAGAATCTCAGAACATGAAGACCAAAATACAGAACTAACCCAAACTGTCAAAAACATAGAAAAGAAGCTTAAAAAGTCAGAACAAAACCTTTAGGAGTAGAATGATTACTTCAAGAGACCCAATCTAAGAGTCATTGGACTTCCTGAGGCAGAGAGAGAGTCAGAGGTCACACTGGAACAAATATTTCATGAAATCATTAATAAAACTTCCCTCATCTCATCAGTGATGCAAAAATTCAAGCACAAGAAATTCAGAGAACCCCTGCAAGACAACAAATGAGAAGACCAACTCCTAGACACATAATAATTTGCCTAAACAAAGTAGCTATAAAATAAAAAAATCCTAAAGGCAGCAAGAGAAAAAGGTCAGACCATCTACCAGGGAAGACCAATTAGAATAGCAGCAGATTTATCCACAGAAACCCTTCAGGCTAGGAGAGCCTGGAGCCCTATCTTTAAAGTTCTAAAAGATAAACAATTTCAACCAAGAATAACCTACCCAGCCAAACTAAGCTTCATTAGTG
>NW_007220724.1:0-8063 GCF_000164805.1 Carlito syrichta | reverse complement strand
AAACATTTTCCTCTTCAGCATCTCACTCTGCCACCCAGGCTGGAGTGTACTGGCAGCACATTGCTCACCGCCACCACAGGCTTGACCTGCTGGGCACCCATGAATCTTCTACCTCAGCCTTCCAAGTATCTGGAACTACAGGCATGCACCACCAAGTCTGGCTAATTGTTTGATTTATTGTAGAGACAAGGTCTCACCAAGTTGCCCAGGCTGATCTTGACCCCCTGGATTCAGGCAATACTCTTGCCTCTGTCTCCCAAAGTGCTTGGATTACAGGCTTGAGCCACTGTACTCGGCCTCTTCAAATATTTTTAAAAATTGATCCTGATCTCTGAAGAAAAACATGAACAAGAAAAACATATCCCATTGTAATAAGTGAGCTACAAGATCTTCTAAGTTTTGTACTGTTGTCAACATGGTCAGCCTCGCCTTTCTAAAGAGCTTGACTAAACTAATGAGATCTTTTGACATCTTAAATGTCAGAGAAAATAATTTAGTCTCTACTATTTGCATTTTTGTCAGGACTCCTTCTAGGTTTAAAAGACTATGGAAATGTTTGAATCCATTTCATGCTTGACAATTAATGGAGCATCTTTGAAACTGACTGAAGAAGGAGAGAAGTAGTACTGTTTTTTTCTATTGCATGGTGGACTTTTCAATTTTATTTTTTCCCCAAACTATTTTTGCTATGCAAGTTGAGAAGACAGCCTGTGTTTTCATAACATTTATGCATGAGTATTGTTTTATGTGCTATCAACACAAATACCTTACATTTTTTAGTAGTTTTGAGAATAGAGATCTCATTATAGTCACACCATTATGTGGAGAAGCCCTCAGTGTTTTACAGTGGTATTACTGCCAGAAAAGTATAAAAAAATGTATGTGTATGGGTGCCATATTCTTGAATGATGGGGTTTAAGACAGATATTATTCCATCTTCTAAGACTTTGTAATGTAAGACATCACAGCTAAGATACTGTTTATTTTTGGCAAAAAGAAATAGGCTGTTTCTATCTTCATTGTTTAGAGCCATGAAATTAATCTTATGCCACCAATATCTGGGGAAGCCAGGGACCTTGATGTGTGGTGGCAATGGGTCAGGTCTTGATTTATCCTTGGGGGCTTTGTCTCAACTCTTTCATGAGTGATGGCTGAAGACCACTTTATGTGTATGATTTCACTTTAGTGTCAGGATTGGTCTGGAGTGGGAGTGCTTCAGGGGTGGGTGGTCAAGTTGTCATTGGGACGGATGGATGGCAGTCTCCTGAATTATAGAGCTGCATGTTCCCATGCATGGGCCAAAGTTCGGAAACCAGGCCTGTGTGTGGCTCCACTGGGCCCTGGAGCCCTGCTGTGGATGCAGTTTGCTGGTGGCCCTAAAGTCTTCTGCACTGGTACCAAAGGGAGCCACCATCAGCTTCCTACTCCATGGGCTCTACTCAGAAAAGGAACACCTGGTGATGAGTTAGGGAGGGGGAGGAGCAGGGAGCTACCATCAGGATCCCAGTCAGTGGGCTCTGCTCAGATGACACTTTCCAGCTCAAGGGAGCACTTGGCAATGAGTTAGTGGGGAGGGGGGCAATGAGTTAGGGAGGAGGGGGCCCATGAGTTAGGGAGGAGGGGGGCCAGGGAGCCACCATCAGCATCCCAATTGGTGGACTCTGCTCAGATGCCACCTCCCAGTCCCTCACAGGAGCACTTGGGGGTGAGTCAGGGAGGAGGAGGGGCAGGGGAGCATCTGCATGATGCTCCATGGGCCCTCCTGGGCCCTCTTCTCCATGGGAAAGTGGAGCTGCCTGCAGTTTGGAGGGGCTGTGAGGTCCTGGGTCCTGCTAGATGAAGCCACAGGCAACTCTTCCTTGAACAGCAGCCAGGAGACCACTTTGTCACCTAGAGATGCAGTTGGCTCCTTGCCCTGGTTTCTTCCCAGAATACAACTAACACAAAACGCTCAGCATCCCTGTGAGGTCGTCTCCTGGTTTTTAATAATCCCTGGTGCTAATTTAGTGCCTCTCTCCTCTCCCAAGAGCTTACTCTAAAAGTTTTCCACATGTTCCTTCCATCATCCTCCTCACAGCCCCATGCCTGGCTGCTTGGGGAACAGTGCTAATGGGGCCTGCTGTCATCACTCAGCCCCCACAAACCCTCTGGGAGCAGCCCTGACTGTACTGGCCTCATTGTACAGCAACTTTGCAAAAATTATGGGAGAACGCAAAGACAACTGATGACAACGATGGTGATGATGACAGTAATCATGGCAGCTAACTTTTAATGATATCTCATTATAGTCACACCATTATGTGGAGAAGCCCTCAGTGTTTTACAGTGGTATTACTGCCAGAAAAGTATAAAAAAATGTATGTGTATGGAACACCTTGTTCCAGGTATTTCCCAAGTGGCTCTATCATATGACTAATTCAGGCCTCCCAAAACTCCAGGAGAGAAGCTCTGCTGTGAGAACCATTTTACAGAAGAGGCGACTGAGGCCCCCAGTGGTTAAGTATCTGATCCAAAGTCACACAGAAAATGATGAAGCAGGCTGGGCACAATGGCTCATGCCTATAATTCCAGCACTTTGGGAGACCGAGGTGAGAGGATTGCCTGAGCCCACAGGTTCAAGACCAGCTTAGCCAACTTGGTGAGACCTCAGCTCTACAAAAAATCTAAAAATTAGCTGGGCATGGTGGCACATGCCTGTGGTTCCAGCTACTTGGAGGGCTGAGGCAGAAGGATCACCTGAGCCCAGCAGGTCAAGGTTGCAGTGGCTGTGAGCATGCCACTGCCCTCCCATCCTAGGTGATAGAGTGAGACTCTGACTCAAAAAAAAGAAAACAATGAAGCAGGGATTCCAACTCCATCAGTCTGCTTCGAGGGACTGAGCTCAAACACAACTCAATGCTGCCTCCCTAAAGGAACACTGTGGCTGGCACCACTCACTGCACAAATACCTTATCATCTCTGTATCTTAAGCAAACTTGCAGAGAAAAGGATGGAGAGTTGAGAAGAGAGACACTACCCACACCCAAAGGGCACCACCGGGAACACGTGTTGGGTGCTGGGCTACACACACAGCCCTGTCTCATTTAATATTTACAAACAACATGGAGAAGTGGGGGCCAAGGCCTCTATTTTACAGACTGGGATACTGAGAGCCAGAAAGGCTGAGGAATTTGAATACAGACATTCAGTGGAAGATCCATAATTAGAAAAGAAATAATTCCAGTGTATATGCTATTTTCATAAAACTCATATAACACCCTCACTTTAGTTAAAAGAAACATTACAAGCAAGAAAACAATAGAGACACAGAGGAGATACACAGAGTGCATCTTAATGCCCAGGATGAGAACTGCAAACTTGGGCCCTCAAGGCTGTGTCTGTGTCCTCCTCACAAGCCACACTCTGACAGAAAGCAAGGGTGGGAAAGAACGGAGGTGACCAGCCAGTAAAACAGGGGTGCACAATCTGCTTATGTGTCTATTGGATAGATTCAGTAATACAGCCTAGCTAACCCTTGGGCAAGGTTGAGACTCAACACATGTTTGAAAGATGTCAATGTCCAAGGAGCTCCCCTCTGCCATTTCAAACAAGTGGGACTCATTTCTTTCAACCTTCCCCTCTCTGGGAGCACCAGATGGCTTTGGGAGATGAATGAGCCAGGCACATGTGATCAGCACTGGGCTTGGTTGTTCCTCAACCAAGCTGTGGGCTCCTGCTCAGGAAGTGGGGTGTTAACAGTACTCATGACATGGGATTATTAGATCAAGGGAGAAAACAAAGGTCAAGGCTCCTGATCAGAGCTCAGTAGAGGCTAGATGTTTAAAAGTAAAGGTCTCCATGAAAAATAAACCATGGAACTGTGCTTGTGCTTCTCTTCCTTGCTGGGTCACCTGCAGTTGTACCCAGAGTCTCCGTGTTCCTACTGGGTCACCTGGGTTGTACATGGAGTCCCTGTATTCTAGTTAGGTCCCCTGTGGTCATACATGGAGTCTCTACATTTTTTCTTGGTCACCTGCAGTCAGACACAGAGTCTCCATGTTCTTGCTGGGTCACCTGCAGTTGTACACAGACTTGGTCTTGCTGGGTCACCTCTGATCATACATGGAATCTCCCCATTCTTTTTTTTTTTTTGAGTTGGAGTCTCACTCTGTTGCCCAGACTGGAGTGCAGTGGCTGCTCCCGGCCACTGCAGCCTCGGCCTGCTGGGCTCCGGCAATCCTTCTGCCTCAGCCTTCCGAGTAGCCGGAATTACAGGCATGCGCTACCACGCCCGGCTAATTTTTTGATTTATTGTAGAGATGAGGTCTCGCTGCCCAGGTGGGTCTCGAACCTGTGGGCTCAGGCAATCCACTCACCTCAGCCTCCCAAAGGCATGGGATTACAGGCTGAGCCACCGAGCCCGGCAGAATCTCCCCATTCTTGTTGGGTCACCTGTGGTCATACACAAAGTCTCCATGTTTTTGCTGGGTTGCACATGGAGTCTCCCTGTTCTTGCTGGGTCACCTGCAGTTGTACACGGAGTCTCCCTGTTCTTGCCGGTTGCCTGCAGCTGTACATAGAAGCTCACTGGCACTGTCACTCAAATGCTTCTGACATGCTCGACAATCTGCTTTCCTATATGTGTTCATTTGCAGAGGGGAATTTTGCTTCTTCAGCAAGGAGCTTCAGGGCATGTCAACAGGAGGTTCTGGGCATCTTGGTGAGTGGCTGGGTGGAGACCTGCACCCAATTATGATCACATGCATGCTGGGAACCACACACACATATGAGGCATGTCACATCATGATCCCACATGGCCTGGTCTTACACAAGAACACAACAGCTAGCTGGCTTACTGTGACAGCTGTGAATGCTGCAGAGCCAGTTCCTGGACTGCAAGTTCTTTGTGGCTTAAACATCAAAACCAAAGGAAAGAAAAACTCCAATTGTTTCCTGCGTGTTACCCTTAAGTCAGAAAAGGCAAACTGGGTATGATCTGCACCTGAAAGCAATGCATCCACTGTGGCTAGCAAACCAGACTACTGTTCACTTTTAGTTAAGCCTGACCTAATTAAGAACGAGGTGTCAAATTTTGCTGCAATTCTCTGAGATACTTCAACAAGTCATTTAACATTAGTATTATTCAATAAGTTGCCAAGTTATTACCCAACTTGCAACTGGTTGCTTCATACACAGACAACATGGAAAGGCTCTGAGGCTGGTCTCAGACAAGCTCCAAACACCCCTTTCCCTCTAGCCCCCAGTACTTTGCTGTATTCTCAAAGAGCTCTCCTATCTACTAAGGAAAAGGCATGATACATACCCAACAGTCATTTGGGGATTCAGGCTGGGGAATGTCTCCTAAGGGTGTCACAAGACAGCAGGGGCTCACATGAGGGTGTACAACTTCTCCACCCTGGAGACTTGTTGGAAGTGTGTTCTCATGTCCTGCCCATGATCACAGAATGGACACATCTCTGAGGAAGTGCAGAGGATTCAAGCCTATTGCATAGGAAGGGAACATAAGAGAGGCAACAAAGGGACCTATCTACCACAATGGGCCCAGCTGCATTTCACGCAACTCTCCAGCCATATTGCTAGTCTGCTTTGAACCTAGAAATGCTTTTCATCAGGACTCCAATTCCTGCTTGATAAAACTCACATCAAGGAATCTAGCCAGGGACCTCTTGTAGCCATGTGGGTAGCAAGGCTACATTTCTGTAATTCTCTAAGTGCCCTGGGGCTGGAGGAGAGGTGCCATGTGTGCCCACCCTGACTATGCTCCTCATCAGTGGAAAGATGACAAGACATGGCCCACAGGAAGAAGTCAGGAGAGCATGTGGTGTGTCATGGATGCACCATCAATGTTCACAGCACGGCAAGATGACGATGGGCTGGCAGGGTCTGTGAAACCCTCTGTGAAAGAGAACACCCATAAAGACCCTAGCTCTCTCCCAGGGGCTACAGACCCCATCTTCCGCAGTCTGCTCTTCACAGAGAGCTCAGCCACCACTGTCACCTGCTGTTGCTACTGGGATAGTGCAACAAACTAGGCTGCTCCTGCAGCCGCTGTGGTGGGACTGGGCTGCTCCTGCAGTTGCGATACCACCTTTGCGGTCATTCCCAGCTCATATCTGAAGCCACCCACGACTTCAGACCGTGAAGTTCTGCAAGCCAGATCTTCTGAGATCCCTGCTGCCTTGCCATGCCCCTAGCCCGGAGAAAGGCCTGTGGAACTCCCCTGGTGAAGTTGCCACGGCAAGTTGTGGATCTGTAGCAGACGCCCTCCCCTCTGGACTGTACACTGGGATAGGCACACCTGCTGGGGAACCAAGGTAATAACATCAAAATGGGAATAGCACAGGCTCATCCTGCTTGAAAAATGGAAAAAGCCAGATCTCAGTGATAGACTGGGCAGGGGGCCCATATCTGAACTGTTCTTTACAGCAGGCCAGGGGAAATTTACCCTAACGGTGAACAATTCTACCAGCCTGCAAAGACAGCTAGAAATCAGAGCTGAAAGTACATTGGACTTAAAGGATATGTCTCAGAGTGTGCTTGACTGGTTCTGTTAGTCTACTGACTTTAATCTATCCCTCTACCTTCCTTTTTTTCCCACTTTTTTTTCTTTTCTTTCCCCCCTTTTCCTTTTTTCTTATTTCTCTGTAAATCACATATTTGTATAAAGGAACAGCACACCAATAAGGCGGTTGATCAGTGCACAGGTTAGCATCATTGTATGTTTTAGATTTTTATATGGTTGTTGGTTAGTTTTCAGTCATGGCTATTATTTTTCTTTATATTTGTTTCAGTCTTTGTGTTTCTTTTCACTTACCAGTCGGTACACTCAACTGTTTTCCCTCTCACCCCTCTCTCTCTCCACTCCCCCTCTCCCCACTGCCTGCTCCATTTTCTCCCCTCTGTTAACGTCATTTTGCTTTCAGGGAGTAAACCTACAAACCCACTGCATGAACAGACTCCAAGGCAGTGGGAAGTGGGTTTCAGATGATCCATACAGCTGTTGGTGAACACCAGGATCTGCAGAGAGATTTTGAATCACAGCTCCCCCCTTAATTAAATCCCAAAACTACAAAAAGGACTGCCCTCAACGCACAGTACAACTCCAGAACTGAACAAAGCAAGAGAAAATATATTAGGAAGAATAGGAGGTTGAACAAATAGAAGTAAAAGAAACCCCTCCACCCCTGAATAACAGAATTAAAGAAGACGGGGAAGTGGAGGGAAGGGAAAAGTAGAGAGGGAAAATCTGCACAAATGAAGAAAAACCAAAAGAAGAAGACAGGGCTCAGAGACCCCTGGGAGGTCAGACACTGAGAAAACAGACTTCGGAACACAAACAATGAAGAGCCCCCAGAGTGACTGGTCACAAGCAACAAACCCAGACATCAAGGCATTAATAGAGAGAATTAAAAAAAGTGAGGAGAGACAAGAGGAAAATAGGAAGGAGCTGATGACAGAAATAACAGCAGTAAAGAATACTGTGATGGAAAGAAATAACAAACTAATTAGCATGGAAAGCAGAATTAGCAAAGCAGAAGAAAGAATCTCAGAACATGAAGACCAAAATACAGAACTAACCCAAACTGTCAAAAACATAGAAAAGAAGCTTAAAAAGTCAGAACAAAACCTTTAGGAGTAGAATGATTACTTCAAGAGACCCAATCTAAGAGTCATTGGACTTCCTGAGGCAGAGAGAGAGTCAGAGGTCACACTGGAACAAATATTTCATGAAATCATTAATAAAACTTCCCTCATCTCATCAGTGATGCAAAAATTCAAGCACAAGAAATTCAGAGAACCCCTGCAAGACAACAAATGAGAAGACCAACTCCTAGACACATAATAATTTGCCTAAACAAAGTAGCTATAAAATAAAAAAATCCTAAAGGCAGCAAGAGAAAAAGGTCAGACCATCTACCAGGGAAGACCAATTAGAATAGCAGCAGATTTATCCACAGAAACCCTTCAGGCTAGGAGAGCCTGGAGCCCTATCTTTAAAGTTCTAAAAGATAAACAATTTCAACCAAGAATAACCTACCCAGCCAAACTAAGCTTCATTAGTG
>NW_007220723.1:0-7307 GCF_000164805.1 Carlito syrichta | reverse complement strand
AGATTAAAACAGGACCCCTATCTATCCCCATACACAAAACTAACTCCAAATGGATCAGTGACGTAAATGTAAAACCTCAAACCATAATACCCGTAGAAAATGAAGAACATACCCTCATGGAAATTGGAACTGGCATCCATTTCTGAACAAAACACAAAACCCACAGATTATAAGAGACAAGATAGACAAGTGGGACCTTATCAAACTGAAAAGCTTCTGCAAAGCCAAAGAAACCATCAAGAGAGCAAGGAGACAGTCTACAGACTGGGAAAAAGTATTTGCCAACTTCAGTTCTGACAAAGGCTTAACATCTTGGATCTACAAGGAACTCAAACATGCTGAAAAGAAAAAACCAAACAACCCCATTATAAAATGAGCAAAAGATATGAACAGACACTACACAAAGGAAGACATCCGAGCAGCCAACAGACACATGAGGAAATGTTCAACATCACTAATCATAAGGGAGATGCAAATCAAAACCACATTGAGATACCACCTAACTCCAGTCAGAATGGCAGTTATCAATAACTCAAAATACAACAGTTACTGGAGAGGATGTGGTGAAAAGGGAACACTTCTACACTGTTGGTGGAGTGTAAGCTAGTGCAACCTCTGTGGAAAGCAGTGTGGCTATTCCTAAAAACTCTAAATATCCACCTCCTATATGACCCTGCAATCCCCCTACTGCGAATATACCCTGAAGAACTCAAATCACTCCATCAAAAAGATACCTTCATATGAATGTTCATTGCAGCATTGTTAACAATAGCAAGAACCTGGAAGCAACCATGCTGTCCATCAAAAGAGGACTGGATTAAAAAATGTGGTACATCTACACGATGGAATACTACGCAGCCATAAAAAAGAACAAAATCATGAATTTCGCTGCAACCTGGATGGAACTAGAGTCTATAATACTGAGTGACCACTCATAGAAACAAAGATCTGAATATCACATGTTCCCACTCATATAGTGGACCCTGAACATCCAATGTAATACTATAAGAAAATGACCAACAGTGATGGGAAACTAGGGGGGGAAGGGAGATGGGATTAACAGTAGTAAATATCTGTCTGGGGATGGGGAGACACCTCTTATCAACAAGGGTGCCTGAACGAAGCATATTTGTATATCTACCCCTTAACTGTACCCCACAATATCATAATAAAAAATATTGATTATAAAAACAAGAGTTATTATCTTAGTTGTCATATACTTCACATTTGAATTAAGAAAATATTACTTCTGATTTTTTTCAGATTTAATTATAAACCCATATTGATGAATCTTTTTTAATGTTTGTATGTTTTTCCTCCTCTTGACTCCCAAATCAGATATCTGACACATTTAAACTCAGTGTAGGACCCATACAAACATAAATGATAAAATTTGTTTCAGTGTAGAAAGCACATAGGGGGAAATCCTGCTATTATACAGAATTTTTGTACAGTAGTAATAATTCTGACTCTAATACCAGAGTTATAAAATATTCTATTGTGTTTTAGATTTTGAATTTAGAATCTAGTATACACTGAATAAATGAAATGATGACTCATTATATAGTATTTTCCTGCCATGAATGAATAAGTGAAAGATTGCCTAATATTTTATCAGAATATACTATGTATCAAAGGCATTGTAATTAAAAATGGGGACTTTCTGCTTTGTGAAAAAGTACTATTTATGTCCATTAAAACCTTGACCCAATACTCACGATGGTTTGGTGAATATTCTTACCACATGAATTGCCACTGATTAGTGACATCCTCATTGGTGTTTCCCTATTTCATATAACACACATGCACAATGGGTGCTTTCGTCTATAGCAACTGCACTGATTAAACTAACACATTATGACCCCGCTTTTAGATTTGACATGGAAACATTCTGACTTTAAAGCATGAGAGAACCAATAGGAAGTGAATGGTTACCTAGGTCAATAGCAACCCTGTGATCGGGTAGTAGATGGTTAATTTGTTTGCCTCCAAGTAAATATTTTATTGTCAAGTACATGGAAAAACTGATTTGTCACAAACTTTGACGCATAATGTTGATGTGGTATATGATCATTAGGGAGTATTACCTATTGTGATAAGTGCCATAGTAATACATTATCTCAAGAAATTTGTAAAGACCTCTGAGTTCTAAATTATTTTTAATTTGCAGATGAAAAACCTGAGGATCAGAGAGTCTAAAAAAGTTACCCATGTTTACGCAATCAGTAAATGAAGAGGTAGAATTAAAACCCTGGTATGTCTGAATCAAATGTTCAGCACACTTAACTGCTTCTCGGTTCTCTCATGTGTTATGATTGCATTAACAACAATAAAACCCTCTACTATTGGAAATGATAACATTACTACTTATCACCTAATGTTGGAAGTTTCTAGTGCCAAACCCTTGGACAAACAGTTTATGAAAGGAAAGAAAAAAGGTGAACAGGGGAAAAATAATAAAACAGGAGCCAACTCTTTATCAATGTAAAAATAAAGGCATGACCTTTTCACACATTAGCCATTTCCTCTTCAAGAACATGTTGCTCAGATCATATTTTTACAAACTGTTTCTAATATTCAAATTTGCAGTCAAGAATAACTACATACATAGGCAAGCTCTGCAGTTTTTTCTGTAATTATTAATACACTTCAAAACTGCAAGTAGTCATACCACACCGTCCTACCTAGAGTTCCAGGTCTCATCTACATAAGGGCTGCTGGAATGAGTCAGAAGTACCCAGAAGGATAACATAAAGTTCTGCTAGAGTCCAAATTCCTGCTTCATCTCTTATCTTTGGGAATTTGCAAACTGGGATTATGAATCCCTGGCTTATTGTTTATATAAATTAGCTATTTTGCTATTCATGTTTTGTGAGAAGATGAAACTATTAACTTCTAGTGTATATATTAAGCTATTGCTTCTCAAATTTTAGGTTGTGGTGGGGGCAAATGAGTAGTTGTGATAGCAATTAGTGGACTGCAATCAGAACTTAAGAAAAAGAAAAGAAAGTAGAATAGAAAATATCCAAATGAATAAGATGCTATAAGGATGCATGAGGCTAAGTATATTACATGTCTACTTGTTTCTGAAATACATTGTAAAAGACATACTTTACTGTGGCCTATAATCTAAAAGTTTAAAAGCCAATGCAGTAGGTGGGTTAACTGGATTTAATTAGAGCATTTGACTCTCTTTTAATCTTATAAAAATCAAAAATCACACCTCCAGATCAATGAATTGCTATTCTCTGAAGACACTTTAGTCAGTGACTCATAGGAAATCTAATTCGGTAGGTGGCAGAGATTTTTCATCTGCTGTGATTTCTACCTCCTTGCCTTCTGCCAAATAGAAACAGCCCTCAAATTGCTGCCCTAATTGCTGACAGCACAATAATCATTTTCAGAAATTTAAATTGTTATTAACTTTTTCCACTCAATTTTACTTTATTAAGTGGGAAAAAAGTCAGTCAAGTCATTGTTTGGTATAATATAAAGAAAAGACTATTTGAATGGATTTTTTAATATTTTGATTTATTATTCTGATTTCCTGGAGGCCTATTTAAGTGTTTTTCATAACTGCTGAAATAATAGTATAAACTATTCCTAATAACTAACACTTCTGCGTACTTATGTCCCAGGAGCTGTGCTATTTCCAATTCCAGCTAGATTTTAAGAATCACTCCAGTAAGGGAATCAAAAATTATTCCCAGGCCCCTCCCCTGGACCCAGTGACCCCTGTGTGGTAAGAGACCCAGGAACTTGTAATTTATAAAATTTAGGTGATTATTATCCTCAGAGAAGTCTGTGGGAAAAATACATCATCTCATTTTATTCTCAAAAGAAATCTCTGGAAGTAGATTTTATTATCTCCCCATTTTACAGAGAGAAAAATTGAACCTTATATAGAGTAAGCAATCCACCTCAAGCTACCCAGATATTAAGTGGTGAATCAGGCATCTGTGTTCAGGAATCTCACTGGAGACTCCAATTCTCACCACAAACTGCATCCAGGTAACTAGTCCAACCATGCCTGTGCAATTGCATTGTTCAATAATTATACAAATCCTCTTTCCCCTTCTACCTTCAAATCCCAAACCCTGCCTTCTGGAGAAAATGCTGTGCCTCCACAGAATCTCCCATCTGTGAACGGAGATTTCGGTTATTTTCATCTTTTGGCTATTGTGAATAGTGCTGCTGTGAACATTTGTATACAAGTATTTGTCTGAATAGCTGCTTTTAATTCTTTGGAGTATACCTAAGAGTGGAATTGATGGGTAAAATGGAAATTCTATAATGAACTTTTTGAGGCAACACCAAAATGTTTTCTATAGTCACTGCTTTATTTCATATTCCTATCAACTGTGTATGAGAGGTTCCAATTTCTCCATATCGTTACCAACACTATTTTTTTCTTCTTTTTTCCTACTTCCCTCCCTCCCTCCCTCCCTCCTTCTCTCCCTCTTTCCCTCACTCCCTCTCTCCCTCCTTCACTTCTTCCTTTCTTGTTTCCTTCCTTCCTCCCTCACTACCTCACTTCCCTCCTCGTCTCCCTCCCTTGCTCCTTCCCTCTCTCCTTCCTCCCTCCCTGCCTCCTTTCCTGTTCCCTGTCTCCCTCGTTCCTTCCTTCCTGTCTTTCTTTCTTTTTGCTCCCCTTCCCTTTTATCCTTCCTTCTTTTCTCCTTCCCTTCCTGTTTTTTCCTTCCTGTTTGATTCTAGTCATTCTAGTGAGCATGAAAATATATCTCATTGTGCTTTTGATTTGCATTTTTCCTAATGATTAATGATACTGAACAGTTTTCCATGTACTTGTTGATCATTTGTCTATCTCCTTTGGAGAAATGTTTATTCAAGTTCTACATTTAACTTTTGAATCCTTCCAATCTCTTCTTGCAAAATCGTCTCTTCCTGTTTTCCCCATATGTGATAATGATGGTAGCCACATAAAGCCAGGCACAATGCTAAACACTTTAAGTACATTACATTATTTAATTCTGCCAGGTTTATCATCATATTAAAGATTAGAAAATTGAGGCACAGAAAGGGTTAATTTGAACATAGTTCATTCAAAGTCAAGTAGCAGAGACTGATTTTAAAGTCTGCTCTCTCTGATTGTAAAGACCACGTTCTTAGCCTCACCCCAGGGGTCTATAGACTAGCTTGTATTGCTTATATGTACCATAAAATTATTTTTTAACTATGTACCATCTTATGCTTTTCTTTTTTAGTTGGAGTCTCACTCTGTCATCCAGACTGGAGTGCAGTGGCCACTCCTGGCCATTGCAGCCTCGACCTGCTGGTCTCTGGTGATCCTTCCACCTCAGCCTTCCCCGTAGCTGGAACTAGGGGTGCGCACTACCACGCCCAGCTAGTTTTTGACTTATTGTAGAGATGAGGTCTCGCTGAGTTGCCCAGGTGGGTCTCGAGCTGCGGGCTCAGGCAATCCACTCACATCAGCCTCCCAAAATGCTGGGATTACAGGCAGAGCCACCGAAGCCAGCTTTATGCTTTTTAGTAGTAAGTTTAAGAGACTAAAAAAGATGTAATTTTCCACACTTTGTAAATATTATCATTTAAAAATATAACCGTGGGATTACTCTTTTAAACGTTTCTAAGGGGATCTGAATGCCATGGTGACATGTCACCCAGAACCATTAATTTTTAAAAATCTCATGAACAATCCCTTCCATTTTCCTAGAAATTATACTTTTATTATATTATCACCCTAGAATACTATCATAATATAACATCTTTCATGCTTGAAAGTCTTTTTTGATCATCCACTTGTACTTTCTATATCATAAATATGAATATAAATTAAAATTGAACTTTAAATAATTTCTTGTAAAGATAAAGCTCTGATGGTTAAACATTCCTTTTGATTGAGATGTTACTATATTATTAGTAATAGTCTATTGATAAAACCACCGAGCCCAGCTGAAATGGATTCTTTTAAGAGGATTTATGCATCGTACACCCTGGAGGGAATTTCTGTATTCCCAGGGGCTTGTAATCCCAGTTTGAAATCACTGTCCTGTACAATATTAGCAAGTGAGTGGCCAAGACTCTAGTCCTATCCCACTAGGGAACACCAGAAAAAAATAGTCACTTAGTGCATGACTACTGTCTGCTACGTGTTTTGTGAATGTGATCTTGTTTAATTATTGGGACAGCTCTGCATGGTATAATTATGCTCAGTATACAGACAGAGTAAGTTGTCTAGAGTCAGGTTACAAGAATTATAAGAGGTTGAGCAAAATTTTGAACTTACTCTGTTTTCTCATTTGTACTCCTTTATTAGGCTGGTATCAACTAGAAACAATGTAATTCAATTCAAATAATTATTATCTGAATTTTTCTTCCTTTCCAAACGCTTTACAATATTAATACTTGTTTTTTTTTAACTCACAAGGATAAAAAAGAGCTCAACCTAAAACATTGCTGTAATTAGTGTACTATGAGGAAGATAAATTTTTGAGTAGAGAAGACATCTCATGTCCACATTTTGCCTTCCTGAACATAGTAGAAGAAGGATGGAAAAAGTTGCACCCCAATTTTGAAAGAACTCAGAGCTGCGGACCTCTAGATCAGACTTTTACAAAGTTTAAGGTCGTGACTCAGATTTTACAGAGAAGAGTTTTAGTTGTCTATGGTTATGTGGAGGGGTCACTGCGCAATAACGTTTTCCTGTTTAGAAGTAAAATAATTGTAAAACCAAATTGCTAAGTTGTAGCATAAGCTTCATATCTAATACTATCAAGAATTCGGATTTCTTAAAAAAATAAGACTGTATAATATATTCATGAGTTATAAGGCAATATTAGGTTTAGCCATCATTCTATAGAGAAATAAAAGCACAGACCAACACCTTTCAGTAACCCTGCAAGTAACTGCATGGTCAGATTTATCTGGTGTGCTGAGCAGAAAGCCATTTTCTATCACATAATGAAAATATTTGGAAAACCACTAGAGCAATGAGAGTTATGGAACTCCTAAAACTGTAATTGTCTTATTCCATTATTAGAGTAGAAAGTATTTGGAAATGTTTGAGTTTCCCAGTAAATGGCATAGTATCATTTTGAGATTACTAATTGATTTCCCTACTCCTTGGTATGATGAGAAAAAAAGAAGAAAAGAGGGAAGAAGGAAAACTTTTTTTTTTTTTTTGAGTTGGAATCTCACCCTGTCGCCCAGACTGGAGTGCAGTAGCCGCTCCCGGCCACCACAGCCTCGACCTGCTGGGCTCCGGCGATCTTTCCACCTCAGCCTTCCAAGTAGCCGGAATTACAGGCATGCACTACCACGCCCGG
>NW_007220722.1:0-4287 GCF_000164805.1 Carlito syrichta | reverse complement strand
AAATATCCAAATGAATAAGATGCTATAAGGATGCATGAGGCTAAGTATATTACATGTCTACTTGTTCTGAAATACATTGTAAAAGACATACTTTACTGTGGCCTATAATCTAAAAGTTTAAAAGCCAATGCAGTAGGTGGGTTAACTGGATTTAATTAGAGCATTTGACTCTCTTTTAATCTTATAAAAATCAAAAATCACACCTCCAGATCAATGAATTGCTATTCTCTGAAGACACTTTAGTCAGTGACTCATAGGAAATCTAATTCGGTAGGTGGCAGAGATTTTTCATCTGCTATGATTTCTACCTCCTTGCCTTCTGCCAAATAGAAACAGCCCTCAAATTGCTGCCCTAATTGCTGACAGCACAATAATCATTTTCAGAAATTTAAATTGTTATTAACTTTTTCCACTCAATTTTACTTTATTAAGTGGGAAAAAAGTCAGTCAAGTCATTGTTTGGTATAATATAAAGAAAAGACTATTTGAATGGATTTTTTAATATTTTGATTTATTATTCTGATTTCCTGGAGGCCTATTTAAGTGTTTTTCATAACTGCTGAAATAATAGTATAAACTATTCCTAATAACTAACACTGCTGCGTACTTATGTCCCAGGAGCTGTGCTATTTCCAATTCCAGCTAGATTTTAAGAATCACTCCAGTAAGGGAATCAAAAATTATTCCCAGGCCCCTCCCCTGGACCCAGTGACCCCTGTGTGGTAAGAGACCCAGGAACTTGTAATTTATAAAATTTAGGTGATTATTATCCTCAGAGAAGTCTGTGGGAAAAATACATCATCTCATTTTATTCTCAAAAGAAATCTCTGGAAGTAGATTTTATTATCTCCCCATTTTACAGAGAGAAAAATTGAACCTTATATAGAGTAAGCAATCCACCTCAAGCTACCCAGATATTAAGTGGTGAATCAGGCATCTGTGTTCAGGAATCTCACTGGAGACTCCAATTCTCACCACAAACTGCATCCAGGTAACTAGTCCAACCATGCCTGTGCAATTGCATTGTTCAATAATTATACAAATCCTCTTTCCCCTTCTACCTTCAAATCCCAAACCCTGCCTTCTGGAGAAAATGCTGTGCCTCCACAGAATCTCCCATCTGTGAACGGAGATTTCGGTTATTTTCATCTTTTGGCTATTGTGAATAGTGCTGCTGTGAACATTTGTATACAAGTATTTGTCTGAATAGCTGCTTTTAATTCTTTGGAGTATACCTAAGAGTGGAATTGATGGGTAAAATGGAAATTCTATAATGAACTTTTTGAGGCAACACCAAAATGTTTTCTATAGTCACTGCTTTATTTCATATTCCTATCAACTGTGTATGAGAGGTTCCAATTTCTCCATATCGTTACCAACACTATTTTTTTCTTCTTTTTTCCTACTTCCCTCCCTCCCTCCCTCCCTCCTTCTCTCCCTCTTTCCCTCACTCCCTCTCTCCCTCCTTCACTTCTTCCTTTCTTGTTTCCTTCCTTCCTCCCTCACTACCTCACTTCCCTCCTCGTCTCCCTCCCTTGCTCCTTCCCTCTCTCCTTCCTCCCTCCCTGCCTCCTTTCCTGTTCCCTGTCTCCCTCGTTCCTTCCTTCCTGTCTTTCTTTCTTTTTGCTCCCCTTCCCTTTTATCCTTCCTTCTTTTCTCCTTCCCTTCCTGTTTTTTCCTTCCTGTTTGATTCTAGTCATTCTAGTGAGCATGAAAATATATCTCATTGTGCTTTTGATTTGCATTTTTCCTAATGATTAATGATACTGAACAGTTTTCCATGTACTTGTTGATCATTTGTCTATCTCCTTTGGAGAAATGTTTATTCAAGTTCTACATTTAACTTTTGAATCCTTCCAATCTCTTCTTGCAAAATCGTCTCTTCCTGTTTTCCCCATATGTGATAATGATGGTAGCCACATAAAGCCAGGCACAATGCTAAACACTTTAAGTACATTACATTATTTAATTCTGCCAGGTTTATCATCATATTAAAGATTAGAAAATTGAGGCACAGAAAGGGTTAATTTGAACATAGTTCATTCAAAGTCAAGTAGCAGAGACTGATTTTAAAGTCTGCTCTCTCTGATTGTAAAGACCACGTTCTTAGCCTCACCCCAGGGGTCTATAGACTAGCTTGTATTGCTTATATGTACCATAAAATTATTTTTTAACTATGTACCATCTTATGCTTTTCTTTTTTAGTTGGAGTCTCACTCTGTCATCCAGACTGGAGTGCAGTGGCCACTCCTGGCCATTGCAGCCTCGACCTGCTGGTCTCTGGTGATCCTTCCACCTCAGCCTTCCCCGTAGCTGGAACTAGGGGTGCGCACTACCACGCCCAGCTAGTTTTTGACTTATTGTAGAGATGAGGTCTCGCTGAGTTGCCCAGGTGGGTCTCGAGCCTGCGGGCTCAGGCAATCCACTCACCTCAGCCTCCCAAAATGCTGGGATTACAGGCAGAGCCACCGAAGCCAGCTTTATGCTTTTTAGTAGTAAGTTTAAGAGACTAAAAAAGATGTAATTTTCCACACTTTGTAAATATTATCATTTAAAAATATAACCGTGGGATTACTCTTTTAAATGTTTCTAAGGGGATCTGAATGCCATGGTGACATGTCACCCAGAACCATTAATTTTTAAAATCTCATGAACAATCCCTTCCATTTTCCTAGAAATTATACTTTTATTATATTATCACCCTAGAATACTATCATAATATAACATCTTTCATGCTTGAAAGTCTTTTTTGATCATCCACTTGTACTTTCTATATCATAAATATGAATATAAATTAAAATTGAACTTTAAATAATTTCTTGTAAAGATAAAGCTCTGATGGTTAAACATTCCTTTTGATTGAGATGTTACTATATTATTAGTAATAGTCTATTGATAAAGCCACCGAGCCCAGCTGAAATGGATTCTTTTAAGAGGATTTATGCATCGTACACCCTGGAGGGAATTTCTGTATTCCCAGGGGCTTGTAATCCCAGTTTGAAATCACTGTCCTGTACAATATTAGCAAGTGAGTGGCCAAGACTCTAGTCCTATCCCACTAGGGAACACCAGAAAAAAATAGTCACTTAGTGCATGACTACTGTCTGCTACGTGTTTTGTGAATGTGATCTTGTTTAATTATTGGGACAGCTCTGCATGGTATAATTATGCTCAGTATACAGACAGAGTAAGTTGTCTAGAGTCAGGTTACAAGAATTATAAGAGGTTGAGCAAAATTTTGAACTTACTCTGTTTTCTCATTTGTACTCCTTTATTAGGCTGGTATCAACTAGAAACAATGTAATTCAATTCAAATAATTATTATCTGAATTTTTCTTCCTTTCCAAACGCTTTACAATATTAATACTTGTTTTTTTTTAACTCACAAGGATAAAAAAGAGCTCAACCTAAAACATTGCTGTAATTAGTGTACTATGAGGAAGATAAATTTTTGAGTAGAGAAGACATCTCATGTCCACATTTTGCCTTCCTGAACATAGTAGAAGAAGGATGGAAAAAGTTGCACCCCAATTTTGAAAGAACTCAGAGCTGCGGACCTCTAGATCAGACTTTTACAAAGTTTAAGGTCGTGACTCAGATTTTACAGAGAAGAGTTTTAGTTGTCTATGGTTATGTGGAGGGGTCACTGCGCAATAACGTTTTCCTGTTTAGAAGTAAAATAATTGTAAAACCAAATTGCTAAGTTGTAGCATAAGCTTCATATCTAATACTATCAAGAATTCGGATTTCTTAAAAAAATAAGACTGTATAATATATTCATGAGTTATAAGGCAATATTAGGTTTAGCCATCATTCTATAGAGAAATAAAAGCACAGACCAACACCTTTCAGTAACCCTGCAAGTAACTGCATGGTCAGATTTATCTGGTGTGCTGAGCAGAAAGCCATTTTCTATCACATAATGAAAATATTTGGAAAACCACTAGAGCAATGAGAGTTATGGAACTCCTAAAACTGTAATTGTCTTATTCCATTATTAGAGTAGAAAGTATTTGGAAATGTTTGAGTTTCCCAGTAAATGGCATAGTATCATTTTGAGATTACTAATTGATTTCCCTACTCCTTGGTATGATGAGAAAAAAAGAAGAAAAGAGGGAAGAAGGAAAACTTTTTTTTTTTTTTTGAGTTGGAATCTCACCCTGTCGCCCAGACTGGAGTGCAGTAGCCGCTCCCGGCCACCACAGCCTCGACCTGCTGGGCTCCGGCGATCTTTCCACCTCAGCCTTCCAAGTAGCCGGAATTACAGGCATGCACTACCACGCCCGG
>NW_007220721.1:0-794 GCF_000164805.1 Carlito syrichta | reverse complement strand
AAACCAAATTGCTAAGTTGTAGCATAAGCTTCATATCTAATACTATCAAGAATTCGGATTTCTTAAAAAAATAAGACTGTATAATATATTCATGAGTTATAAGGCAATATTAGGTTTAGCCATCATTCTATAGAGAAATAAAAGCACAGACCAACACCTTTCAGTAACCCTGCAAGTAACTGCATGGTCAGATTTATCTGGTGTGCTGAGCAGAAAGCCATTTTCTATCACATAATGAAAATATTTGGAAAACCACTAGAGCAATGAGAGTTATGGAACTCCTAAAACTGTAATTGTCTTATTCCATTATTAGAGTAGAAAGTATTTGGAAATGTTTGAGTTTCCCAGTAAATGGCATAGTATCATTTTGAGATTACTAATTGATTTCCCTACTCCTTGGTATGATGAGAAAAAAAGAAGAAAAGAGGGAAGAAGGAAAACTTTTTTTTTTTTTTGAGTTGGAATCTCACCCTGTCGCCCAGACTGGAGTGCAGTAGCCGCTCCCGGCCACCACAGCCTCGACCTGCTGGGCTCCGGCGATCTTTCCACCTCAGCCTTCCAAGTAGCCGGAATTACAGGCATGCACTACCACGCCCGGCTGATTTTTTAGAAGGGAGGATTTTGCTCTCGATATTGGTATTTCTTTATGCGATATTGGTATTTCTTTACGCAACATGATCATAAGTGAAAAATGTTGAAGTAATGGAATGACAAGTGTTTATGGTAGATAAATACTTGAAGTTTTTCTCCAAAAATTCTTAGAAAAGTTGTGTAAAGAAAACAAACATGTAAAC
>NW_007220720.1:0-6176 GCF_000164805.1 Carlito syrichta | reverse complement strand
CCAAATAGAAACAGCCCTCAAATTGCTGCCCTAATTGCTGACAGCACAATAATCATTTTCAGAAATTTAAATTGTTATTAACTTTTTCCACTCAATTTTACTTTATTAAGTGGGAAAAAAGTCAGTCAAGTCATTGTTTGGTATAATATAAAGAAAAGACTATTTGAATGGATTTTTTAATATTTTGATTTATTATTCTGATTTCCTGGAGGCCTATTTAAGTGTTTTTCATAACTGCTGAAATAATAGTATAAACTATTCCTAATAACTAACACTTCTGCGTACTTATGTCCCAGGAGCTGTGCTATTTCCAATTCCAGCTAGATTTTAAGAATCACTCCAGTAAGGGAATCAAAAATTATTCCCAGGCCCCTCCCCTGGACCCAGTGACCCCTGTGTGGTAAGAGACCCAGGAACTTGTAATTTATAAAATTTAGGTGATTATTATCCTCAGAGAAGTCTGTGGGAAAAATACATCATCTCATTTTATTCTCAAAAGAAATCTCTGGAAGTAGATTTTATGATCTCCCCATTTTACAGAGAGAAAAAGTGAACCTTATATAGAGTAAGCAATCCACCTCAAGCTACCCAGATATTAAGTGGTGAATCAGGCATCTGTGTTCAGGAATCTCACTGGAGACTCCAATTCTCACCACAAACTGCATCCAGGTAACTAGTCCAACCATGCCTGTGCAATTGCATTGTTCAATAATTATACAAATCCTCTTTCCCCTTCTACCTTCAAATCCCAAACCCTGCCTTCTGGAGAAAATGCTGTGCCTCCACAGAATCTCCCATCTGTGAACGGAGATTTCGGTTATTTTCATCTTTTGGCTATTGTGAATAGTGCTGCTGTGAACATTTGTATACAAGTATTTGTCTGAATAGCTGCTTTTAATTCTTTGGAGTATACCTAAGAGTGGAATTGATGGGTAAAATGGAAATTCTATAATGAACTTTTTGAGGCAACACCAAAATGTTTTCTATAGTCACTGCTTTATTTCATATTCCTATCAACTGTGTATGAGAGGTTCCAATTTCTCCATATCGTTACCAACACTATTTTTTTCTTCTTTTTTCCTACTTCCCTCCCTCCCTCCCTCCCTCCTTCTCTCCCTCTTTCCCTCACTCCCTCTCTCCCTCCTTCACTTCTTCCTTTCTTGTTTCCTTCCTTCCTCCCTCACTACCTCACTTCCCTCCTCGTCTCCCTCCCTTGCTCCTTCCCTCTCTCCTTCCTCCCTCCCTGCCTCCTTTCCTGTTCCCTGTCTCCCTCGTTCCTTCCTTCCTGTCTTTCTTTCTTTTTGCTCCCCTTCCCTTTTATCCTTCCTTCTTTTCTCCTTCCCTTCCTGTTTTTTCCTTCCTGTTTGATTCTAGTCATTCTAGTGAGCATGAAAATATATCTCATTGTGCTTTTGATTTGCATTTTTCCTAATGATTAATGATACTGAACAGTTTTCCATGTACTTGTTGATCATTTGTCTATCTCCTTTGGAGAAATGTTTATTCAAGTTCTACATTTAACTTTTGAATCCTTCCAATCTCTTCTTGCAAAATCGTCTCTTCCTGTTTTCCCCATATGTGATAATGATGGTAGCCACATAAAGCCAGGCACAATGCTAAACACTTTAAGTACATTACATTATTTAATTCTGCCAGGTTTATCATCATATTAAAGATTAGAAAATTGAGGCACAGAAAGGGTTAATTTGAACATAGTTCATTCAAAGTCAAGTAGCAGAGACTGATTTTAAAGTCTGCTCTCTCTGATTGTAAAGACCACGTTCTTAGCCTCACCCCAGGGGTCTATAGACTAGCTTGTATTGCTTATATGTACCATAAAATTATTTTTTAACTATGTACCATCTTATGCTTTTCTTTTTTAGTTGGAGTCTCACTCTGTCATCCAGACTGGAGTGCAGTGGCCACTCCTGGCCATTGCAGCCTCGACCTGCTGGTCTCTGGTGATCCTTCCACCTCAGCCTTCCCCGTAGCTGGAACTAGGGGTGCGCACTACCACGCCCAGCTAGTTTTTGACTTATTGTAGAGATGAGGTCTCGCTGAGTTGCCCAGGTGGGTCTCGAGCCTGCGGGCTCAGGCAATCCACTCACCTCAGCCTCCCAAAATGCTGGGATTACAGGCAGAGCCACCGAAGCCAGCTTTATGCTTTTTAGTAGTAAGTTTAAGAGACTAAAAAAGATGTAATTTTCCACACTTTGTAAATATTATCATTTAAAAATATAACCGTGGGATTACTCTTTTAAATGTTTCTAAGGGGATCTGAATGCCATGGTGACATGTCACCCAGAACCATTAATTTTTAAAATCTCATGAACAATCCCTTCCATTTTCCTAGAAATTATACTTTTATTATATTATCACCCTAGAATACTATCATAATATAACATCTTTCATGCTTGAAAGTCTTTTTTGATCATCCACTTGTACTTTCTATATCATAAATATGAATATAAATTAAAATTGAACTTTAAATAATTTCTTGTAAAGATAAAGCTCTGATGGTTAAACATTCCTTTTGATTGAGATGTTACTATATTATTAGTAATAGTCTATTGATAAAGCCACCGAGCCCAGCTGAAATGGATTCTTTTAAGAGGATTTATGCATCGTACACCCTGGAGGGAATTTCTGTATTCCCAGGGGCTTGTAATCCCAGTTTGAAATCACTGTCCTGTACAATATTAGCAAGTGAGTGGCCAAGACTCTAGTCCTATCCCACTAGGGAACACCAGAAAAAAATAGTCACTTAGTGCATGACTACTGTCTGCTACGTGTTTTGTGAATGTGATCTTGTTTAATTATTGGGACAGCTCTGCATGGTATAATTATGCTCAGTATACAGACAGAGTAAGTTGTCTAGAGTCAGGTTACAAGAATTATAAGAGGTTGAGCAAAATTTTGAACTTACTCTGTTTTCTCATTTGTACTCCTTTATTAGGCTGGTATCAACTAGAAACAATGTAATTCAATTCAAATAATTATTATCTGAATTTTTCTTCCTTTCCAAACGCTTTACAATATTAATACTTGTTTTTTTTTAACTCACAAGGATAAAAAAGAGCTCAACCTAAAACATTGCTGTAATTAGTGTACTATGAGGAAGATAAATTTTTGAGTAGAGAAGACATCTCATGTCCACATTTTGCCTTCCTGAACATAGTAGAAGAAGGATGGAAAAAGTTGCACCCCAATTTTGAAAGAACTCAGAGCTGCGGACCTCTAGATCAGACTTTTACAAAGTTTAAGGTCGTGACTCAGATTTTACAGAGAAGAGTTTTAGTTGTCTATGGTTATGTGGAGGGGTCACTGCGCAATAACGTTTTCCTGTTTAGAAGTAAAATAATTGTAAAACCAAATTGCTAAGTTGTAGCATAAGCTTCATATCTAATACTATCAAGAATTCGGATTTCTTAAAAAAATAAGACTGTATAATATATTCATGAGTTATAAGGCAATATTAGGTTTAGCCATCATTCTATAGAGAAATAAAAGCACAGACCAACACCTTTCAGTAACCTGCAAGTACTGCATGGTCAGATTTTCTGGTGTGTGAGCAGAAAGCCATTTTCTATCACATAATGAAATATTGGAAAAACCACTAGAGCAATGAGAGTTATGGGACTCCTCAAACTGTAATTGTCTTATTCCATTATTAGAGTAGAAAAGTATTTGGAAATGTTTGAGTTTCCCCAGTAAATGGCATAGTATCATTTTGAGATACTAATTGATTTCCCTACTCCTTTGGTATGATGAGAAAAAAAGAAGAAAAGAGGGAAGAAGGAAAACTTTTTTTTTTTTTTTTGAGTTGGAATCTCACCCTGTCGCCCAGACTGGAGTGCAGTAGCCGCTCCCGGCCACCACAGCCTCGACCTGCTGGGCTCCGGCGATCTTTCCACCTCAGCCTTCCAAGTAGCCGGAATTACAGGCATGCACTACCACGCCCGGCTGATTTTTTAGAAGGGAGGATTTTGCTCTCGATATTGGTATTTCTTTAGGCGATATTGGTATTTCTTTAGGCAACATGATCATAAGTGAAAAATGTTGAGGTAAATGGAATGACAAGGTGTTTATGGTAGATAAATACTTGAAGGTTTTTCTCCAAAAATTCTTAGATAAGTTGTGTAAAGAAAACAAACATGTAAACAGAAACGAACTCCCACCTGGCAAAAAACAAAACAAAAAACAAACAAATCTTAAGAGAAATCTTCTGATGTTTTTAAAGATTCTTATTTTTAGACATTTTTTGTATTTTATTTTCTTCCTCTCTTCTGTCTTTTGCCTTTGTGGTAATTTCACTGCCTGCTGAAGGCCTTATTATAAAGCAGATAGATTTAAAATAATGAGGAGATAAAACCAACTTGACTACTTTTTAGCATATTCTAGACACAGGATCAAGGAAAAGGTGGAGCTTGAGCATTATAAATTAGGAGTAGATTTTCATGTGTATATTATCTAGATGCTCATTTTCCAGATAATATACATTTTTTTTTTTGAGTTGGAGTTTCACTCTGTCACCCAGACTGGAGTGCAGTGGCCATTTTCGGCCACCGCAGCCTCGACCTGCTGGGCTCCGGTGATCCTTCTGCCTCAGCCTTCCAAGTAGCTGGAACTACAAGTGCACGCTACCGTGCCGCCTAGTTTTTGATTTATTGTAGAGATGAAGGTTCACCAAGTTGCCCAGGTGGGTCTCGAGCCCTCGGACTCAGGCAATCCGCTCACCTCAGCCTCCCAAGGTGTGGGATTACAGGTTGAGCCACTGAGCTTGGCTGATAATATACATTTAATTATGGCTCACTTCAATATTCATCAATAGGTTTGTGGAAGGCTCAGGGAAAATATGAGGCATATTTATGAGCCAAGAAAACTCAGTTGGACACCCACAAAAAGGAAAAATGAATAGCTAAGCATTAACTTTTATTGGGGATAATACCGACTTAGTGGATGGAAAGAAGGATAAACATTGGTAAATGAATTCGTCCATCTTTGGAGCAATTTTACAAAATAGCTGAAGCTTGTTTCTGTGAATCAAGAACTATGCTGCAACCTGGCAACTCCTAGGCACAGTGCATCAAACAGCCACAACAGGGTCCTTGGAGAGCTCTCAAATTACATTTCTTCACGTGCAACTTGATAAGTATAATTCCCAATCTCCAAGCTTTTTTATATTACTTCATATCTAATCTAATTCTTTTTTCAAGATTGTTTTACTCCTCTTAACATATTGTTGGGAATTTGTTTTTAGGCTCTTGGGTAACAGAAAATGAATTGCAGTCTAGTGGAATTTTGATGATAGAATGATTGCATTGTGAATGCTACAGCCAGTAAGGAAAGTAAAGATGAAGAGAGCAGTGTTTGACAGCGATTTGTTAAACAGCGATAATTGGGAAAAAATAGCAATTAACTGTGGAAAAAAGATGAAAGTTTTAAATATGAATCAGACTTCCAAAGAAATGTAGTTATAAAATCATGTTTTTCAAAAAACATAACTATATCAACATTTATTGATGCTTATAATTAAGTATAAGTCCTGCTTTTTAAAATTTGACAAAAGAAAGTTTATATTAGATACATTTACTCTATAGTTCTGAATGTAATAAAAATGAATATTAAATATTTTAAATTGCCCTTATCATTTTATCTGAAAGGAATAATATTCAATTTTACATATCTATTATTGTGCCACATAGACTACAAATGCCTGGTAAATTCATAGATGTTCATGGCCACTCATGCAGAAATGAAATATTTAACTACAAAAATATCTTGTATCGGGAAGATATTTGCTGTCATCTCTTCCTCTGATATTTGGCAAGCATGCAAAGTGATTTCTGCATACAAACTTGAAGGAAATGCCCCCATAGTGACTTTCAGAATATTTTGAGAATATTACTAATATATATTTTAAGAGTGCTTCCTACTGTAAAATTTTTCAAAAGATTTTTTTATTTTTTTAAATCATGTAAAAGCACATTGGGTAAAGTAATCCTATGGAGGTATTTCTTACTTAATCTCGTCAAAACAAAAAGAGGATATGAGTGTCCATTTTTTTAATACAGTGGACAAAATGTGATGTGTTTAATTATGGCTATTATTTAACTTTTGTTAAAGAAAAGATTAATTATAGTGCTTTTCTTGTAGGACAGCCTTTCATTACTTTT
>NW_007220719.1:0-4378 GCF_000164805.1 Carlito syrichta | reverse complement strand
CCAAATAGAAACAGCCCTCAAATTGCTGCCCTAATTGCTGACAGCACAATAATCATTTTCAGAAATTTAAATTGTTATTAACTTTTTCCACTCAATTTTACTTTATTAAGTGGGAAAAAAGTCAGTCAAGTCATTGTTTGGTATAATATAAAGAAAAGACTATTTGAATGGATTTTTTAATATTTTGATTTATTATTCTGATTTCCTGGAGGCCTATTTAAGTGTTTTTCATAACTGCTGAAATAATAGTATAAACTATTCCTAATAACTAACACTTCTGCGTACTTATGTCCCAGGAGCTGTGCTATTTCCAATTCCAGCTAGATTTTAAGAATCACTCCAGTAAGGGAATCAAAAATTATTCCCAGGCCCCTCCCCTGGACCCAGTGACCCCTGTGTGGTAAGAGACCCAGGAACTTGTAATTTATAAAATTTAGGTGATTATTATCCTCAGAGAAGTCTGTGGGAAAAATACATCATCTCATTTTATTCTCAAAAGAAATCTCTGGAAGTAGATTTTATTATCTCCCCATTTTACAGAGAGAAAAATTGAACCTTATATAGAGTAAGCAATCCACCTCAAGCTACCCAGATATTAAGTGGTGAATCAGGCATCTGTGTTCAGGAATCTCACTGGAGACTCCAATTCTCACCACAAACTGCATCCAGGTAACTAGTCCAACCATGCCTGTGCAATTGCATTGTTCAATAATTATACAAATCCTCTTTCCCCTTCTACCTTCAAATCCCAAACCCTGCCTTCTGGAGAAAATGCTGTGCCTCCACAGAATCTCCCATCTGTGAACGGAGATTTCGGTTATTTTCATCTTTTGGCTATTGTGAATAGTGCTGCTGTGAACATTTGTATACAAGTATTTGTCTGAATAGCTGCTTTTAATTCTTTGGAGTATACCTAAGAGTGGAATTGATGGGTAAAATGGAAATTCTATAATGAACTTTTTGAGGCAACACCAAAATGTTTTCTATAGTCACTGCTTTATTTCATATTCCTATCAACTGTGTATGAGAGGTTCCAATTTCTCCATATCGTTACCAACACTATTTTTTTCTTCTTTTTTCCTACTTCCCTCCCTCCCTCCCTCCCTCCTTCTCTCCCTCTTTCCCTCACTCCCTCTCTCCCTCCTTCACTTCTTCCTTTCTTGTTTCCTTCCTTCCTCCCTCACTACCTCACTTCCCTCCTCGTCTCCCTCCCTTGCTCCTTCCCTCTCTCCTTCCTCCCTCCCTGCCTCCTTTCCTGTTCCCTGTCTCCCTCGTTCCTTCCTTCCTGTCTTTCTTTCTTTTTGCTCCCCTTCCCTTTTATCCTTCCTTCTTTTCTCCTTCCCTTCCTGTTTTTTCCTTCCTGTTTGATTCTAGTCATTCTAGTGAGCATGAAAATATATCTCATTGTGCTTTTGATTTGCATTTTTCCTAATGATTAATGATACTGAACAGTTTTCCATGTACTTGTTGATCATTTGTCTATCTCCTTTGGAGAAATGTTTATTCAAGTTCTACATTTAACTTTTGAATCCTTCCAATCTCTTCTTGCAAAATCGTCTCTTCCTGTTTTCCCCATATGTGATAATGATGGTAGCCACATAAAGCCAGGCACAATGCTAAACACTTTAAGTACATTACATTATTTAATTCTGCCAGGTTTATCATCATATTAAAGATTAGAAAATTGAGGCACAGAAAGGGTTAATTTGAACATAGTTCATTCAAAGTCAAGTAGCAGAGACTGATTTTAAAGTCTGCTCTCTCTGATTGTAAAGACCACGTTCTTAGCCTCACCCCAGGGGTCTATAGACTAGCTTGTATTGCTTATATGTACCATAAAATTATTTTTTAACTATGTACCATCTTATGCTTTTTCTTTTTTAGTTGGAGTCTCACTCTGTCATCCAGACTGGAGTGCAGTGGCCACTCCTGGCCATTGCAGCCTCGACCTGCTGGTCTCTGGTGATCCTTCCACCTCAGCCTTCCCCGTAGCTGGAACTAGGGGTGCGCACTACCACGCCCAGCTAGTTTTTGACTTATTGTAGAGATGAGGTCTCGCTGAGTTGCCCAGGTGGGTCTCGAGCCTGCGGGCTCAGGCAATCCACTCACCTCAGCCTCCCAAAATGCTGGGATTACAGGCAGAGCCACCGAAGCCAGCTTTATGCTTTTTAGTAGTAAGTTTAAGAGACTAAAAAAGATGTAATTTTCCACACTTTGTAAATATTATCATTTAAAAATATAACCGTGGGATTACTCTTTTAAATGTTTCTAAGGGGATCTGAATGCCATGGTGACATGTCACCCAGAACCATTAATTTTTAAAATCTCATGAACAATCCCTTCCATTTTCCTAGAAATTATACTTTTATTATATTATCACCCTAGAATACTATCATAATATAACATCTTTCATGCTTGAAAGTCTTTTTTGATCATCCACTTGTACTTTCTATATCATAAATATGAATATAAATTAAAATTGAACTTTAAATAATTTCTTGTAAAGATAAAGCTCTGATGGTTAAACATTCCTTTTGATTGAGATGTTACTATATTATTAGTAATAGTCTATTGATAAAGCCACCGAGCCCAGCTGAAATGGATTCTTTTAAGAGGATTTATGCATCGTACACCCTGGAGGGAATTTCTGTATTCCCAGGGGCTTGTAATCCCAGTTTGAAATCACTGTCCTGTACAATATTAGCAAGTGAGTGGCCAAGACTCTAGTCCTATCCCACTAGGGAACACCAGAAAAAAATAGTCACTTAGTGCATGACTACTGTCTGCTACGTGTTTTGTGAATGTGATCTTGTTTAATTATTGGGACAGCTCTGCATGGTATAATTATGCTCAGTATACAGACAGAGTAAGTTGTCTAGAGTCAGGTTACAAGAATTATAAGAGGTTGAGCAAAATTTTGAACTTACTCTGTTTTCTCATTTGTACTCCTTTATTAGGCTGGTATCAACTAGAAACAATGTAATTCAATTCAAATAATTATTATCTGAATTTTTCTTCCTTTCCAAACGCTTTACAATATTAATACTTGTTTTTTTTTAACTCACAAGGATAAAAAAGAGCTCAACCTAAAACATTGCTGTAATTAGTGTACTATGAGGAAGATAAATTTTTGAGTAGAGAAGACATCTCATGTCCACATTTTGCCTTCCTGAACATAGTAGAAGAAGGATGGAAAAAGTTGCACCCCAATTTTGAAAGAACTCAGAGCTGCGGACCTCTAGATCAGACTTTTACAAAGTTTAAGGTCGTGACTCAGATTTTACAGAGAAGAGTTTTAGTTGTCTATGGTTATGTGGAGGGGTCACTGCGCAATAACGTTTTCCTGTTTAGAAGTAAAATAATTGTAAAACCAAATTGCTAAGTTGTAGCATAAGCTTCATATCTAATACTATCAAGAATTCGGATTTCTTAAAAAAATAAGACTGTATAATATATTCATGAGTTATAAGGCAATATTAGGTTTAGCCATCATTCTATAGAGAAATAAAAGCACAGACCAACACCTTTCAGTAACCCTGCAAGTAACTGCATGGTCAGATTTATCTGGTGTGCTGAGCAGAAAGCCATTTTCTATCACATAATGAAAATATTTGGAAAACCACTAGAGCAATGAGAGTTATGGAACTCCTAAAACTGTAATTGTCTTATTCCATTATTAGAGTAGAAAGTATTTGGAAATGTTTGAGTTTCCCAGTAAATGGCATAGTATCATTTTGAGATTACTAATTGATTTCCCTACTCCTTGGTATGATGAGAAAAAAAGAAGAAAAGAGGGAAGAAGGAAAACTTTTTTTTTTTTTTTTGAGTTGGAATCTCACCCTGTCGCCCAGACTGGAGTGCAGTAGCCGCTCCCGGCCACCACAGCCTCGACCTGCTGGGCTCCGGCGATCTTTCCACCTCAGCCTTCCAAGTAGCCGGAATTACAGGCATGCACTACCACGCCCGGCTGATTTTTTAGAAGGGAGGATTTTGCTCTCGATATTGGTATTTCTTTAGGCGATATTGGTATTTCTTTAGGCAACATGATCATAAGTGAAAAATGTTGAGGTAAATGGAATGACAAGGTGTTTATGGTAGATAAATACTTGAAGGTTTTTCTCCAAAAATTCTTAGATAAGTTGTGTAAAGAAAACAAACATGTAAACAGAAACGAACTCCCACCTGGCAAAAAACAAAACAAAAAACAAACAAATCTTAAGAGAAATCTTCTGATGTTTTTAAAGATTCTTATTTTTAGACATTTTTTGTATTTTATTTTCTTCCTCTCTTCTGTCTTTTGCCTTTGTGGTAATTTCACTGCCTGCTGAAGGCCTTATTATAAAGCAGATAGATTTAAAATAATGAGGAGATAAAACCA
>NW_007220718.1:0-13169 GCF_000164805.1 Carlito syrichta | reverse complement strand
CCAAATAGAAACAGCCCTCAAATTGCTGCCCTAATTGCTGACAGCACAATAATCATTTTCAGAAATTTAAATTGTTATTAACTTTTTCCACTCAATTTTACTTTATTAAGTGGGAAAAAAGTCAGTCAAGTCATTGTTTGGTATAATATAAAGAAAAGACTATTTGAATGGATTTTTTAATATTTTGATTTATTATTCTGATTTCCTGGAGGCCTATTTAAGTGTTTTTCATAACTGCTGAAATAATAGTATAAACTATTCCTAATAACTAACACTTCTGCGTACTTATGTCCCAGGAGCTGTGCTATTTCCAATTCCAGCTAGATTTTAAGAATCACTCCAGTAAGGGAATCAAAAATTATTCCCAGGCCCCTCCCCTGGACCCAGTGACCCCTGTGTGGTAAGAGACCCAGGAACTTGTAATTTATAAAATTTAGGTGATTATTATCCTCAGAGAAGTCTGTGGGAAAAATACATCATCTCATTTTATTCTCAAAAGAAATCTCTGGAAGTAGATTTTATTATCTCCCCATTTTACAGAGAGAAAAATTGAACCTTATATAGAGTAAGCAATCCACCTCAAGCTACCCAGATATTAAGTGGTGAATCAGGCATCTGTGTTCAGGAATCTCACTGGAGACTCCAATTCTCACCACAAACTGCATCCAGGTAACTAGTCCAACCATGCCTGTGCAATTGCATTGTTCAATAATTATACAAATCCTCTTTCCCCTTCTACCTTCAAATCCCAAACCCTGCCTTCTGGAGAAAATGCTGTGCCTCCACAGAATCTCCCATCTGTGAACGGAGATTTCGGTTATTTTCATCTTTTGGCTATTGTGAATAGTGCTGCTGTGAACATTTGTATACAAGTATTTGTCTGAATAGCTGCTTTTAATTCTTTGGAGTATACCTAAGAGTGGAATTGATGGGTAAAATGGAAATTCTATAATGAACTTTTTGAGGCAACACCAAAATGTTTTCTATAGTCACTGCTTTATTTCATATTCCTATCAACTGTGTATGAGAGGTTCCAATTTCTCCATATCGTTACCAACACTATTTTTTTCTTCTTTTTTCCTACTTCCCTCCCTCCCTCCCTCCCTCCTTCTCTCCCTCTTTCCCTCACTCCCTCTCTCCCTCCTTCACTTCTTCCTTTCTTGTTTCCTTCCTTCCTCCCTCACTACCTCACTTCCCTCCTCGTCTCCCTCCCTTGCTCCTTCCCTCTCTCCTTCCTCCCTCCCTGCCTCCTTTCCTGTTCCCTGTCTCCCTCGTTCCTTCCTTCCTGTCTTTCTTTCTTTTTGCTCCCCTTCCCTTTTATCCTTCCTTCTTTTCTCCTTCCCTTCCTGTTTTTTCCTTCCTGTTTGATTCTAGTCATTCTAGTGAGCATGAAAATATATCTCATTGTGCTTTTGATTTGCATTTTTCCTAATGATTAATGATACTGAACAGTTTTCCATGTACTTGTTGATCATTTGTCTATCTCCTTTGGAGAAATGTTTATTCAAGTTCTACATTTAACTTTTGAATCCTTCCAATCTCTTCTTGCAAAATCGTCTCTTCCTGTTTTCCCCATATGTGATAATGATGGTAGCCACATAAAGCCAGGCACAATGCTAAACACTTTAAGTACATTACATTATTTAATTCTGCCAGGTTTATCATCATATTAAAGATTAGAAAATTGAGGCACAGAAAGGGTTAATTTGAACATAGTTCATTCAAAGTCAAGTAGCAGAGACTGATTTTAAAGTCTGCTCTCTCTGATTGTAAAGACCACGTTCTTAGCCTCACCCCAGGGGTCTATAGACTAGCTTGTATTGCTTATATGTACCATAAAATTATTTTTTAACTATGTACCATCTTATGCTTTTCTTTTTTAGTTGGAGTCTCACTCTGTCATCCAGACTGGAGTGCAGTGGCCACTCCTGGCCATTGCAGCCTCGACCTGCTGGTCTCTGGTGATCCTTCCACCTCAGCCTTCCCCGTAGCTGGAACTAGGGGTGCGCACTACCACGCCCAGCTAGTTTTTGACTTATTGTAGAGATGAGGTCTCGCTGAGTTGCCCAGGTGGGTCTCGAGCCTGCGGGCTCAGGCAATCCACTCACCTCAGCCTCCCAAAATGCTGGGATTACAGGCAGAGCCACCGAAGCCAGCTTTATGCTTTTTAGTAGTAAGTTTAAGAGACTAAAAAAGATGTAATTTTCCACACTTTGTAAATATTATCATTTAAAAATATAACCGTGGGATTACTCTTTTAAATGTTTCTAAGGGGATCTGAATGCCATGGTGACATGTCACCCAGAACCATTAATTTTTAAAATCTCATGAACAATCCCTTCCATTTTCCTAGAAATTATACTTTTATTATATTATCACCCTAGAATACTATCATAATATAACATCTTTCATGCTTGAAAGTCTTTTTTGATCATCCACTTGTACTTTCTATATCATAAATATGAATATAAATTAAAATTGAACTTTAAATAATTTCTTGTAAAGATAAAGCTCTGATGGTTAAACATTCCTTTTGATTGAGATGTTACTATATTATTAGTAATAGTCTATTGATAAAGCCACCGAGCCCAGCTGAAATGGATTCTTTTAAGAGGATTTATGCATCGTACACCCTGGAGGGAATTTCTGTATTCCCAGGGGCTTGTAATCCCAGTTTGAAATCACTGTCCTGTACAATATTAGCAAGTGAGTGGCCAAGACTCTAGTCCTATCCCACTAGGGAACACCAGAAAAAAATAGTCACTTAGTGCATGACTACTGTCTGCTACGTGTTTTGTGAATGTGATCTTGTTTAATTATTGGGACAGCTCTGCATGGTATAATTATGCTCAGTATACAGACAGAGTAAGTTGTCTAGAGTCAGGTTACAAGAATTATAAGAGGTTGAGCAAAATTTTGAACTTACTCTGTTTTCTCATTTGTACTCCTTTATTAGGCTGGTATCAACTAGAAACAATGTAATTCAATTCAAATAATTATTATCTGAATTTTTCTTCCTTTCCAAACGCTTTACAATATTAATACTTGTTTTTTTTTAACTCACAAGGATAAAAAAGAGCTCAACCTAAAACATTGCTGTAATTAGTGTACTATGAGGAAGATAAATTTTTGAGTAGAGAAGACATCTCATGTCCACATTTTGCCTTCCTGAACATAGTAGAAGAAGGATGGAAAAAGTTGCACCCCAATTTTGAAAGAACTCAGAGCTGCGGACCTCTAGATCAGACTTTTACAAAGTTTAAGGTCGTGACTCAGATTTTACAGAGAAGAGTTTTAGTTGTCTATGGTTATGTGGAGGGGTCACTGCGCAATAACGTTTTCCTGTTTAGAAGTAAAATAATTGTAAAACCAAATTGCTAAGTTGTAGCATAAGCTTCATATCTAATACTATCAAGAATTCGGATTTCTTAAAAAAATAAGACTGTATAATATATTCATGAGTTATAAGGCAATATTAGGTTTAGCCATCATTCTATAGAGAAATAAAAGCACAGACCAACACCTTTCAGTAACCCTGCAAGTAACTGCATGGTCAGATTTATCTGGTGTGCTGAGCAGAAAGCCATTTTCTATCACATAATGAAAATATTTGGAAAACCACTAGAGCAATGAGAGTTATGGAACTCCTAAAACTGTAATTGTCTTATTCCATTATTAGAGTAGAAAGTATTTGGAAATGTTTGAGTTTCCCAGTAAATGGCATAGTATCATTTTGAGATTACTAATTGATTTCCCTACTCCTTGGTATGATGAGAAAAAAAGAAGAAAAGAGGGAAGAAGGAAAACTTTTTTTTTTTTTTTGAGTTGGAATCTCACCCTGTCGCCCAGACTGGAGTGCAGTAGCCGCTCCCGGCCACCACAGCCTCGACCTGCTGGGCTCCGGCGATCTTTCCACCTCAGCCTTCCAAGTAGCCGGAATTACAGGCATGCACTACCACGCCCGGCTGATTTTTTAGAAGGGAGGATTTTGCTCTCGATATTGGTATTTCTTTAGGCGATATTGGTATTTCTTTAGGCAACATGATCATAAGTGAAAAATGTTGAAGTAAATGGAATGACAAGGTGTTTATGGTAAATACTTGAAGGTTTTTCTCCAAAAATTCTTAGATAAGTTGTGTAAAGAAAACAAACATGTAAACAGAAACGAACTCCCACCTGGCAAAAAACAAAACAAAAAACAAACAAATCTTAAGAGAAATCTTCTGATGTTTTTAAAGATTCTTATTTTTAGACATTTTTTGTATTTTATTTTCTTCCTCTCTTCTGTCTTTTGCCTTTGTGGTAATTTCACTGCCTGCTGAAGGCCTTATTATAAAGCAGATAGATTTAAAATAATGAGGAGATAAAACCAACTTGACTACTTTTTAGCATATTCTAGACACAGGATCAAGGAAAAGGTGGAGCTTGAGCATTATAAATTAGGAGTAGATTTTCATGTGTATATTATCTAGATGCTCATTTTCCAGATAATATACATTTTTTTTTTTGAGTTGGAGTTTCACTCTGTCACCCAGACTGGAGTGCAGTGGCCATTTTCGGCCACCGCAGCCTCGACCTGCTGGGCTCCGGTGATCCTTCTGCCTCAGCCTTCCAAGTAGCTGGAACTACAAGTGCACGCTACCGTGCCGCCTAGTTTTTGATTTATTGTAGAGATGAAGGTTCACCAAGTTGCCCAGGTGGGTCTCGAGCCCTCGGACTCAGGCAATCCGCTCACCTCAGCCTCCCAAGGTGTGGGATTACAGGTTGAGCCACTGAGCTTGGCTGATAATATACATTTAATTATGGCTCACTTCAATATTCATCAATAGGTTTGTGGAAGGCTCAGGGAAAATATGAGGCATATTTATGAGCCAAGAAAACTCAGTTGGACACCCACAAAAAGGAAAAATGAATAGCTAAGCATTAACTTTTATTGGGGATAATACCGACTTAGTGGATGGAAAGAAGGATAAACATTGGTAAATGAATTCGTCCATCATTGGAGCAATTTTACAAAATAGCTGAAGCTTGTTTCTGTGAATCAAGAACTATGCTGCAACCTGGCAACTCCTAGGCACAGTGCATCAAACAGCCACAACAGGGTCCTTGGAGAGCTCTCAAATTACATTTCTTCACGTGCAACTTGATAAGTATAATTCCCAATCTCCAAGCTTTTTTATATTACTTCATATCTAATCTAATTCTTTTTTCAAGATTGTTTTACTCCTCTTAACATATTGTTGGGAATTTGTTTTTAGGCTCTTGGGTAACAGAAAATGAATTGCAGTCTAGTGGAATTTTGATGATAGAATGATTGCATTGTGAATGCTACAGCCAGTAAGGAAAGTAAAGATGAAGAGAGCAGTGTTTGACAGCGATTTGTTAAACAGCGATAATTGGGAAAAAATAGCAATTAACTGTGGAAAAAAGATGAAAGTTTTAAATATGAATCAGACTTCCAAAGAAATGTAGTTATAAAATCATGTTTTTCAAAAAACATAACTATATCAACATTTATTGATGCTTATAATTAAGTATAAGTCCTGCTTTTTAAAATTTGACAAAAGAAAGTTTATATTAGATACATTTACTCTATAGTTCTGAATGTAATAAAAATGAATATTAAATATTTTAAATTGCCCTTATCATTTTATCTGAAAGGAATAATATTCAATTTTACATATCTATTATTGTGCCACATAGACTACAAATGCCTGGTAAATTCATAGATGTTCATGGCCACTCATGCAGAAATGAAATATTTAACTACAAAAATATCTTGTATCGGGAAGATATTTGCTGTCATCTCTTCCTCTGATATTTGGCAAGCATGCAAAGTGATTTCTGCATACAAACTTGAAGGAAATGCCCCCATAGTGACTTTCAGAATATTTTGAGAATATTACTAATATATATTTTAAGAGTGCTTCCTACTGTAAAATTTTTCAAAAGATTTTTTTATTTTTTTAAATCATGTAAAAGCACATTGGGTAAAGTAATCCTATGGAGGTATTTCTTACTTAATCTCGTCAAAACAAAAAGAGGATATGAGTGTCCATTTTTTTAATACAGTGGACAAAATGTGATGTGTTTAATTATGGCTATTATTTAACTTTTGTTAAAGAAAAGATTAATTATAGTGCTTTTCTTGTAGGACAGCCTTTCATTACTTTTAACTAACACTAAACATTTGCACAGTAGAAAATCATTTTAGTTTAATGAGAGATGTTACTACAGAGAGTTAAGCTTTTGTGTTGTATTTAAACTAACCAGAGGTGTTTCTCTATGTAAGAAAATTTAATACATTCTTGTAAAGGAGATGAACTAGAGGGTGACTACTTGTGTTTCAAGATATTTTTCACTTTATAAAGGGCATCTTTAAATAGTAGCTCTTCTATTATATGTTGCATTAATTGCAGATCATTCTTCTTACCAAAGTTGATTGAACAAAGAAACCTAAACTTAAAATGTGAGATCACTGCTAATTAAAGTTCAATCATGTCTAAAATTATGACATAAATCAATGGCGCATTTTGACTTACAAAAACTTAATTGTATATCACATGTATAAAATAAAATGAGAAATATTTATTCCAGTTGCCTTTAAAATTAAATGCAAGAGACAGAAAGAATGTCAGGACATGCTGAAAAATTTAGAGATAATGGAGGAAAAGTTATGTGTTGGTGTTTGTGCCTCAGCCATGAACAGTATTATTGTATAAGAAATTTCTGTGAATTTCAGTGTCCAGGGGTGGGTGATTTTACATGCTTAGAAGATTTATATTTGCTGCATCTTAGAAAAATTGTTGCCAATTTTCAGTAAAGTTATTAATAAATGGATATTTTTACAGATCACATAGTAAAAAAATGTCTTTCCTGGCTAATAGAGATATCAAATAGAAAAAAACTGTATTTGGATAAAGCATCACACAAAAGCAATTTTTCTAACTAGTAAATATTAGCTAGATTAGTTCATGTAAACATTCTAACATATAAAAGTTAGAATTAGTTTTATGAGAGCTGTAAGAACTATGACCCAACAACATGAACAGAGTGAACATCATTACTTAAAGCTGAATTAGACTACATTGCTGAGGACTAGGACAGCTAAATTGCACTTTATCAAGTGATAATTCACTGTATTTCATGTGGTTGTGAAATTTCTAAGTTGTCTTGTGCTCTATTCAGAGGTTAGTATAGAATCTCTCCTACACTTACGAGAGCACCCCAGCTTTTGCAGAAATTTTAATTGGTACATCTAAACAAGGAAAGTAGAACTCTATGTGTGAAAGGAGATACTAGAAACCAGTATTATTTTGTGTTTATTGTAAATCTCAGTGCAATTTATTCTCTTCCAGACACATAGGCATATGGTCACCATAGTCTTGCAACCCCAAATTAGAATACATGGTCTTAAAATATGAATATTGGATTGTTTCTCCACACAATCAAAAGTATAAAAGGCTGCATGTGGTGGCTCAGCCTGTAATCCCAGTACTTTAGGAGGCTGAGGTGAGAATATTGCCTGAGCCTGGAGGTTTGAGACCAGCCTAGGCAGCTTGATGAGACCTCGTCTCTACAACAAGTCACAAAAATTAGCTGTGTGTGGTGGTGTGCATCTGTAGTTCCAGCTCCTCGGAAGACTGAGGTGGAAGGATCTCCTAACCCCAGCAGTTAGAGGCTGTGGTGGCTGTGAGTGTGCCACTGCACTCTAGCTTGGATGACAAGAGTGAGACTCCAACTCAAAAAAATGGGGTATAAACAATTTAGTTTGGATGCTAAAAATAAAGTTTCTGGGCAGAATATTAAGTATAATCATGTTGTTATCATACATTACACATGTCAGGCCTAACGGTCATTAATTATTATAAAATCAATTTCATTTGCTAGTAAAGTTGAATTAAAAAATTATAAAATTTGATTCCAAACTTTTCCCACAATTGATACTTAGCAATCTTTCCAGATATTTTTCAAAACATTCTAGATTGTTTCAAAGTGTGTTTTTCTATTCTTTTTAGAATACCATTTGATTACTTAATTGCAATTGGATCAGACTCATACTCCATTTATAGAGTGGAATAATTATAGCTTGAAAGTAAGAAAGAAGGTGAAATTTCTGATTTGGTAATCCTTATGTTGTCCAAAATATTCCACTGAAACATGACTAAAAATGAGAAAAAGTCAAAATCTCAAAATTAGAAATGGGCTGACCATTTGCTTCTCTTTGGAGTAATGCCAGTGTGTAAGTGTGCTATGTACATCCGGCTGGATGCTCTCTAAATTGATTGATTATTATATGATGCCCATGTGCATACTAGGTATTGGTGGTAGATTTTATTATTGCTGTTAATTATTTATTCTCACTTCTCTGAAACATTATATATCTTCATGATTGCCATGAGACTTGTACTGCCTGTATATTAGAGGAGTATATTTTCATACTCCACTGTTACCTGGTTTGGCCATATGACTTGCTTTGGCCAACAAAATATGAGCATAAGTGATGTATGCCATATCAAAGCAGACATTTAAGAGCACTTGTATGCTATGATTCTTGCTCTTATTTTCCTACATCACCAGAACATGTATCCCAGATGGAGGTTGCTCTTTCAGCCTAGATCGTTGTTTGAAGAATGTGCATATGACAGGGCCAGAATTGCAACCAACCCACACAAGCAAAACTTTGTAGTTATTTTGTAATCACTCATTGCTACAGCAAAAGAATGTCATAATATCTATATCTGGGGGTGGTGGGGTCCAAAGAAACAATGAATTTATTTATTAAAAATTTGTGTATTTATTTTTACATGTTTAAACTTCAGTCACCTTCAAAGTAATCATTGTTTGATGCAATACACCTATCAAGACACTTTTTTCACTGCTCAAAGCTGATTTTGAACCGGTCATTGTTTATACCTTTTAGTGCTACTGTCGTTTTTGTTTCATCTCTTCTGCACTGGCAAAACGGTTCCCTCTGAGGACTTTTTTCATCATATGGGAAAACAAAAAGTCTCTGGGGCGAGATCTAATGAATAGGGAGAATGGGGCACAAAGGTCATGGCATTTTTGGTTAAAAGCTGCTTAACACTCGGTATGGTGTGCATCCAGCTTATGTGGTATTTACATTTTATTTAAAGGAACAAATAAAAATAAATAAATACATACATGTGAGCATTTCAGATGGTAATTAGTTCTTTGGGGAAAAAAATCAAACTTTCCAGTGTGATGATTGTCTGGAGGAGAGAATGCCGTTTACATAGCATAGCAACCGAAGAGTTTTATGAAGCAGCAGAAGAAAAATACATCATTTCACAGTCTTAGGTCGGGTCCCCCCCGCCATGCCTCAGAAGTTTCACCGGTTTGTCTCTCTCCTCAGGTCTGCTTTACTACTGTTAGAAAGGTCAGCTTACTTTTCTCCAATGGGGATGTACTTTAGCAATTCTTCTTTTTCATAATCCAAGCCCCTGTTCTTCTCAAAGCTATGAAAAGGCAAATAAACCAGCCATTTCCTTCTTTTTTTTCCCTGTTTTAACTTATTTTAAAATTATGGGGTACAATTCAGGGTTAGGTATACAAATATTCATTGTGCAGGTACCCTCATTGATGAGGTGTGCCCCTCCTTCCCCAGGCAGTTATCGACTACTGTCAATCCCACCTCTCCACCCTCCCAACATTCCCCGCCACCCACAGTTTCCTGCTACTTTCAATCCTCTTCTTATATTAATACGGTAGTTGTTCAAGGACCACTTATGAGTGAGAACATGTGATACCCAGCTCTTTGTTTCTGTGAGAGATCACTCAGTACTATAAGCTCTAATTCCATCCAGGTGGCTGCGAAGTTCTTTTTTATGGCTGTGTAACATTCCATTGTGTACACGTGCCACATTTTTTTTCCAGCCCTCTTTTGATGGGCAGCATGGTTGGTTCCATGTTCTTGCTATTGTGAACAATTCTGCGATAAACGTACATGTGCAGGTATCTTTTTTATAGAGTAACCAGAGTTCTTCTGGGTATATTCCAGCAGGGGGATTGTGGGGTCATATGGAAGGTCGATGTTTATAACTTCTAGGAATCACCACACTGTTTTTCACTGAGGTTGCACTAGTTTACACTCCCACCAACAATGTAAAAGTGTTCCCTTTTTGCCACATCCTCTCCAGCATCTGTTATTTTTTGAGTTATTGATGTTGACCATTCTGACTGGAGTTAGGTGGTATCTCAGTGTAGCTTTAATTTGCATCTCCTTGATGACTAGTGAGGTTGAACATTTCTTCATGTATCTGTTGACCACTCATATGTCTTCTTTTGAGAAGTGTCTATTCATATCTTTTGCCCACTTTGTTATGGGGCTGTTTGTTTTTTTCTTTTCAGTACATTTGAGTTCCTTGTAGATCCTTGATATTAGGCCTTTGTCAGACATGGAGTTGGCAAATATTTTTTCCCAGTCTGTGGGCTGTCTCCCTGCTCTCTTGATGGTTTCTTTGACTTTACAGAAGCGTGTCAGTTTAATGAGGTCCCACATGTCTATCTCGTCTCTTATGGCCTGGGCATTTCAGATTTTGATCAGGAATTGGTTGCCAGTTCCAACTTTCATAAGAGTGTCTCCTGTATTTTTTAAGGTTCTTATGGTTTGAAGTTTTACATTTAGGTCTGTGATCCATTTAGAGTTAATTTTTGTATATGGGGATAGATAGGTGTCCTGTTTGAATCTTTTGCATATGGTCAGCCAGTTTTCCCAGCACCATTTACTGAATAGGTTTTCCTCTCGCCAGTAGTGGGTGGTAGAGGCTTTATTGAAGATGAGTTGGTTGAGAAACTGAGGTTTTGCTTCTGGAATCTCAATTTGATTCCATTGGTCTATATACCTGTTCTTGTACCAATATCAGGCTGCTTTGATTATTGTAGGTTTATAATATAAAGTCTGGGAGTGTTATACCTCCTGCTTTTTTTCCCCGAAGATTGTTTTGGCTATTCTTATTTATTTATGCTTTCAAATGAGTTCCTGTATTGTTTTTTCTAGGTCTGAGAAGAATATTGCTGGTAATTTGATGGATATTGCATTAAATCTGTAGGTTGCCTTAGGTAAAATTGACATGTTAACAATGTTGATTCTTCCAATCCATGAGCATGGAATACTTTTCCACTTGTTTGTGTAATCTTTGATTTCTTTGAGCAGTGTTTTGTAGTTTTCATTGTAAAGGTCTTTTACGTCTCTGGTTAGGAAGATGCCAAGTTATTTCTTTTTGTGTGTGTGGCTGTTGTAAAAATGGAATTGTACTTTTTATTTGGGTTTCTGTTTGTTTATTATTGGTGTATATGAAAGCGATGGTCTTTTGCACATTTATTTTATACCCTGAGATTTACCAATATCCTTTATCAGTGCATGGAGGTTTTTGGCTGATTCCCTTGGGTTTTCAATGTATACAATCATGTCATCTGCAAAGAGAGATAACTTGACTTCCTCTTTTCCTATTTGGATACACCTGTTCATCTTCTCTTCTCTGATTGCTCTAGCTAGAAGTTCCCAAACTATGTTGAAAAGGAGGGGTGAGAGTAGGCATCCTTGTCTTGTTCCAGTTTTCAGGGGAAATGGTTCCACTTTTTGTCTGTTTAGGAGTATGCTCGCTGTGGGTTTCTCGTAGATGGCTTTTATTATTTTGAGGTACGTTCCACCTATGCCTAGGTGTGCGAGGGTTTTTATCAAGAAGTGGTGCTAAACCAGCTATTTTCATTGTGAGGACACAATCTTCAGAAAGTCTGCCATAAAACTGACCATACTGTATGCAGAGAAATTCATCCTTTTCCTCAAAATAAAAAGTGAATTTAAGCCTAAATGTTTAGGGAAGTTATTTTTTTACAGTGTTTTCCTCATACATAGTGATTGAGATATAGTGCTAGTTAAAAATGTAGACACCTGGTACCCACTCCAGACCTAGTAGCTCTGGGGATGGAACCTAGGAATACATATTTTTGGAAATCATCCTAAGTGAATCCTATGCAAATATAAATTTAATAACCACTATCAAATTCCAACTTTTCTTAGTTCAAGGCATCTATTTTTTCAAATGTATTTTCTATGAACCAGATTTTATGTGGGCCAGACATCAAGGTTTAACTGAGTAATAAAATGATTAAGATTAACACAAAAATGCAGAAGTTTAAGTTGAGATAAATTATAAAAGCGTGGGCCACCCAACTTTCTTACTGAACCTTTAAAATGCTATGAATTATGTGCCAAAGCAACCTGTGATAAAAGTAAAGAGATTGTTTATATAATACTGCCTTCTGATTAATGCATGATACTTATTTATTCTCTTATGGAATATTTTCATATCATATTTAGGTTTCATTTTGAGATGACAGATGAAAAAGTGTTAGAAGTACTAACTGGTAAATGTAGTTCTCACATAAACTACCAGTAATGCAAAACAGAAGAATCATGTCTTCCTCACAGCGAGGCTTTTAAATTTTTTGCTTCAATTTACTGAGAAATTACTATTTGTAGATACTAGGCAAACCCCAATGAAAAAATCCAGATTTATCAGTGCTCACAAAGAGTTTATATTACAATGGAGGGACAGGCAGTAATCAATACAATTACAAATAAATATATATTTACACATTGAATTCATCTATCATGGATTTTCTAAATTTTTTATGAATTCCATCTGACAAATATGAATCTAAAACAATCAGGACCTTTCATTGCAATAGCAAATGACTAAAAGGATAGTCATCCCCACATTTTGTTTTGACTAAGTTTAATATTTATCTCCTTAAAGCGTCATGCTTCTCTCTCTGTCACATAATTTATCTGTAAGAAAATCTGTTGTGTGTGTGTGTAATGTCTATGGAAAGATTAATGTGACAAAAGTTTTGGATATAGCTAAAAACAACAATAAGCCCATGAGGCATAATCACCTGGTGATTTGGTTTGAAATGGTCCTATGTATTCCTTGAGAATTTCACGGTTTGAGGATATTACCCTGTTAGGGAGCACGTAACTATTTTTATTTCTGTTCCAGGTGTTACCAAGATTCTATCAACTTTTTTCAAATGGGGAATTTTACTCCTCAACTTAAACCAGGTCTTCTGAAAACAAAGTGATGAAATTCTTTTATGGATAAAATGGCCAGTTTGTGTCTGAGCAATGGACCCAGATAAGAGAA
>NW_007220717.1:0-3166 GCF_000164805.1 Carlito syrichta | reverse complement strand
TAGTTTAATGAGAGATGTTACTACAGAGAGTTAAGCTTTTGTGTTGTATTAAACTAACCAGAGGTGTTTCTCTATGTAAGAAAATTTAATACATTCTGTAAAGGAGATGAACTAGAGGGTGACTACTTGTGTTTCAAGATATTTTTTCACTTTATAAAGGGCATCTTTAAATAGTAGCTCTTCTATTATATGTTGCATTAATTGCAGATCATTCTTCTTACCAAAGTTGATTGAACAAAGAAACCTAAACTTAAAATGTGAGATCACTGCTAATTAAAGTTCAATCATGTCTAAAATTATGACATAAATCAATGGCGCATTTTGACTTACAAAAAATTAATTGTATATCACATGTATAAAATAAAATGAGAAATATTTATTCCAGTTGCCTTTAAAATTAAATGCAAGAGACAGAAAGAATGTCAGGACATGCTGAAAAATTTAGAGATAATGGAGGAAAAGTTATGTGTTGGTGTTTGTGCCTCAGCCATGAACAGTATTATTGTATAAGAAATTTCTGTGAATTTCAGTGTCCAGGGGTGGGTGATTTTACATGCTTAGAAGATTTATATTTGCTGCATCTTAGAAAAATTGTTGCCAATTTTCAGTAAAGTTATTAATAAATGGATATTTTTACAGATCACATAGTAAAAAAATGTCTTTCCTGGCTAATAGAGATATCAAATAGAAAAAAACTGTATTTGGATAAAGCATCACACAAAAGCAATTTTTCTAACTAGTAAATATTAGCTGGATTAGTTCATGTAAACATTCTAACATAAAAGTTAGAATTAGTTTTATGAGAGCTGTAAGAACTATGACCCAACAACATGAACAGCGCTTCATCATTACTTAAAGCTGAATCAGACTACATTGCTGAGGACTAGGACAGCTAAATTGCACTTTATCAAGTGATAATTCACTGTATTTCATGTGGTTGTGAAATTTCTAAGTTGTCTTGTGCTCTATTCAGAGGTTAGTATAGAATCTCTCCTACACTTACGAGAGCACCCCAGCTTTTGCAGAAATTTTAATTGGTACATCTAAACAAGGAAAGTAGAACTCTATGTGTGAAAGGAGATACTAGAAACCAGTATTATTTTGTGTTTATTGTAAATCTCAGTGCAATTTATTCTCTTCCAGACACATAGGCATATGGTCACCATAGTCTTGCAACCCCAAATTAGAATACATGGTCTTAAAATATGAATATTGGATTGTTTCTCCACACAATCAAAAGTATAAAAGGCTGCATGTGGTGGCTCAGCCTGTAATCCCAGTACTTTAGGAGGCTGAGGTGAGAATATTGCCTGAGCCTGGAGGTTTGAGACCAGCCTAGGCAGCTTGATGAGACCTCGTCTCTACAACAAGTCACAAAAATTAGCTGTGTGTGGTGGTGTGCATCTGTAGTTCCAGCTCCTCGGAAGACTGAGGTGGAAGGATCTCCTAACCCCAGCAGTTAGAGGCTGTGGTGGCTGTGAGTGTGCCACTGCACTCTAGCTTGGATGACAAGAGTGAGACTCCAACTCAAAAAAATGGGGTATAAACAATTTAGTTTGGATGCTAAAAATAAAGTTTCTGGGCAGAATATTAAGTATAATCATGTTGTTATCATACATTACACATGTCAGGCCTAACGGTCATTAATTATTATAAAATCAATTTCATTTGCTAGTAAAGTTGAATTAAAAAATTATAAAATTTGATTCCAAACTTTTCCCACAATTGATACTTAGCAATCTTTCCAGATATTTTTCAAAACATTCTAGATTGTTTCAAAGTGTGTTTTTCTATTCTTTTTAGAATACCATTTGATTACTTAATTGCAATTGGATCAGACTCATACTCCATTTATAGAGTGGAATAATTATAGCTTGAAAGTAAGAAAGAAGGTGAAATTTCTGATTTGGTAATCCTTATGTTGTCCAAAATATTCCACTGAAACATGACTAAAAATGAGAAAAAGTCAAAATCTCAAAATTAGAAATGGGCTGACCATTTGCTTCTCTTTGGGAGTAATGCCAGTGTTGTAAGTGTGGCTATGTACATTCCGGCTGGATTGCTCCTTCTAAATTGATTGATTATTATATGATTGCCATGTGCATACTAGGTATTGGTGGTAGATTTTATTATTGCTGTTAATTATTTATTCTCACTTCTCTGAAACATTATATATCTTCATGATTGCCATGAGACTTGTACTGCCTGTCTATTAGAGGAGTATATTTTCATACTCCACTGTTACCTGGTTTGGCCATATGACTTGCTTTGGCCAACAAAATATGAGCATAAGTGATGTATGCCATATCAAAGCAGACATTTAAGAGCACTTGTATGCTATGATTCTTGCTCTTATTTTCCTACATCACCAGAACATGTATCCCAGATGGAGGTTGCTCTTTCAGCCTAGATCGTTGTTTGAAGAATGTGCATATGACAGGGTCAGAATTGCAACCAACCCACACAAGCAAAACTTTGTAGTTATTTTGTAATCACTCATTGCTACAGCAAAAGAATGTCATAATATCTATATCTGGGGGTGGTGGGGTCCAAAGAAACAATGAATTTATTTATTAAAAATTTGTGTATTTATTTTTACATGTTTAAACTTCAGTCACCTTCAAAGTAATCATTGTTTGATGCAATACACCTATCAAGACACTTTTTTCACTGCTCAAAGCTGATTTTGAACCGGTCATTGTTTATACCTTTTAGTGCTACTGTCGTTTTTGTTTCATCTCTTTTGCACTGGCAAAACGGTTTCCCTCTGAGGACTTTTTTCATCATATGGGAAAACAAAAAGTCTCTGGGGCGAGATCTAATGAATAGGGAGAATGGGGCACAAAGGTCATGGCATTTTTGGTTAAAAACTGCTTAACACTCGGTATGGTGTGCATCCAGCTTATGTGGTATTTACATTTTATTTAAAGGAACAAATAAAAATAAATAAATACATACATGTGAGCATTTCAGATGGTAATTAGTTCTTTGGGGAAAAAAATCAAACTTTCCAGTGTGATGATTGTCTGGAGGAGAGAATGCCGTTTACATAGCATAGCAACCGAAGAGTTTTATGAAGCAGCAGAAGAAAAATACATCATTTCACAGCCTTAGGTCGGGTCCCCCCCCCCATGCCTCAGAAGTTTCACCGGTTTGTCTCTCTCCT
>NW_007220716.1:0-3214 GCF_000164805.1 Carlito syrichta | reverse complement strand
CAGATCATTCTTCTTACCAAAGTTGATTGAACAAAGAAACCTAAACTTAAAATGTGAGATCACTGCTAATTAAAGTTCAATCATGTCTAAAATTATGACATAAATCAATGGCGCATTTTGACTTACAAAAACTTAATTGTATATCACATGTATAAAATAAAATGAGAAATATTTATTCCAGTTGCCTTTAAAATTAAATGCAAGAGACAGAAAGAATGTCAGGACATGCTGAAAAATTTAGAGATAATGGAGGAAAAGTTATGTGTTGGTGTTTGTGCCTCAGCCATGAACAGTATTATTGTATAAGAAATTTCTGTGAATTTCAGTGTCCAGGGGTGGGTGATTTTACATGCTTAGAAGATTTATATTTGCTGCATCTTAGAAAAATTGTTGCCAATTTTCAGTAAAGTTATTAATAAATGGATATTTTTACAGATCACATAGTAAAAAAATGTCTTTCCTGGCTAATAGAGATATCAAATAGAAAAAAGCTGTATTTGGATAAAGCATCACACAAAAGCAATTTTTCTAACTAGTAAATATTAGCTAGATTAGTTCATGTAAACATTCTAACATATAAAAGTTAGAATTAGTTTTATGAGAGCTGTAAGAACTATGACCCAACAACATGAACAGAGTGAACATCATTACTTAAAGCTGAATTAGACTACATTGCTGAGGACTAGGACAGCTAAATTGCACTTTATCAAGTGATAATTCACTGTATTTCATGTGGTTGTGAAATTTCTAAGTTGTCTTGTGCTCTATTCAGAGGTTAGTATAGAATCTCTCCTACACTTACGAGAGCACCCCAGCTTTTGCAGAAATTTTAATTGGTACATCTAAACAAGGAAAGTAGAACTCTATGTGTGAAAGGAGATACTAGAAACCAGTATTATTTTGTGTTTATTGTAAATCTCAGTGCAATTTATTCTCTTCCAGACACATAGGCATATGGTCACCATAGTCTTGCAACCCCAAATTAGAATACATGGTCTTAAAATATGAATATTGGATTGTTTCTCCACACAATCAAAAGTATAAAAGGCTGCATGTGGTGGCTCAGCCTGTAATCCCAGTACTTTAGGAGGCTGAGGTGAGAATATTGCCTGAGCCTGGAGGTTTGAGACCAGCCTAGGCAGCTTGATGAGACCTCGTCTCTACAACAAGTCACAAAAATTAGCTGTGTGTGGTGGTGTGCATCTGTAGTTCCAGCTCCTCGGAAGACTGAGGTGGAAGGATCTCCTAACCCCAGCAGTTAGAGGCTGTGGTGGCTGTGAGTGTGCCACTGCACTCTAGCTTGGATGACAAGAGTGAGACTCCAACTCAAAAAAATGGGGTATAAACAATTTAGTTTGGATGCTAAAAATAAAGTTTCTGGGCAGAATATTAAGTATAATCATGTTGTTATCATACATTACACATGTCAGGCCTAACGGTCATTAATTATTATAAAATCAATTTCATTTGCTAGTAAAGTTGAATTAAAAAATTATAAAATTTGATTCCAAACTTTTCCCACAATTGATACTTAGCAATCTTTCCAGATATTTTTCAAAACATTCTAGATTGTTTCAAAGTGTGTTTTTCTATTCTTTTTAGAATACCATTTGATTACTTAATTGCAATTGGATCAGACTCATACTCCATTTATAGAGTGGAATAATTATAGCTTGAAAGTAAGAAAGAAGGTGAAATTTCTGATTTGGTAATCCTTATGTTGTCCAAAATATTCCACTGAAACATGACTAAAAATGAGAAAAAGTCAAAATCTCAAAATTAGAAATGGGCTGACCATTTGCTTCTCTTTGGGAGTAATGCCAGTGTTGTAAGTGTGGCTATGTACATTCCGGCTGGATTGCTCCTTCTAAATTGATTGATTATTATATGATTGCCATGTGCATACTAGGTATTGGTGGTAGATTTTATTATTGCTGTTAATTATTTATTCTCACTTCTCTGAAACATTATATATCTTCATGATTGCCATGAGACTTGTACTGCCTGTCTATTAGAGGAGTATATTTTCATACTCCACTGTTACCTGGTTTGGCCATATGACTTGCTTTGGCCAACAAAATATGAGCATAAGTGATGTATGCCATATCAAAGCAGACATTTAAGAGCACTTGTATGCTATGATTCTTGCTCTTATTTTCCTCCATCACCAGAACATGTATCCCAGATGGAGGTTGTTCTTTCAGCCTAGATCGTTGTTTGAAGAATGTGCATATGACAGGGTCAGAATTGCAACCAACCCACACAAGCAAAACTTTGTAGTTATTTTGTAATCACTCATTGCTACAGCAAAAGAATGTCATAATATCTATATCTGGGGGTGGTGGGGTCCAAAGAAACAATGAATTTATTTATTAAAAATTTGTGTATTTATTTTTACATGTTTAAACTTCAGTCACCTTCAAAGTAATCATTGTTTGATGCAATACACCTATCAAGACACTTTTTTCACTGCTCAAAGCTGATTTTGAACCGGTCATTGTTTATACCTTTTAGTGCTACTGTCGTTTTTGTTTCATCTCTTCTGCACTGGCAAAACGGTTTCCCTCTGAGGACTTTTTTCATCATATGGGAAAACAAAAAGTCTCTGGGGCGAGATCTAATGAATAGGGAGAATGGGGCACAAAGGTCATGGCATTTTTGGTTAAAAGCTGCTTAACACTCGGTATGGTGTGCATCCAGCTTATGTGGTATTTACATTTTATTTAAAGGAACAAATAAAAATAAATAAATACATACATGTGAGCATTTCAGATGGTAATTAGTTCTTTGGGGAAAAAAATCAAACTTTCCAGTGTGATGATTGTCTGGAGGAGAGAATGCCGTTTACATAGCATAGCAACCGAAGAGTTTTATGAAGCAGCAGAAGAAAAGTACATCATTTCACAGCCTTAGGTCGGGTCCCCCCCGCCATGCCTCAGAAGTTTCACCGGTTTGTCTCTCTCCTCAGGTCTGCTTTACTACTGTTAGAAAGGTCAGCTTACTTTTCTCCAATGGGGATGTACTTTAGCAATTCTTCTTTTTCATAATCCAAGCCCCTGTTCTTCTCAAAGCTATGAAAAGGCAAATAAACCAGCCATTTCCTTCTTTTTTTTTCCTGTTTTTACTTATTTTAAAATTATGGGGTACAATTCAGGGTTAGGTATACAAATATTCATTGTGCAGGTACCCTCATTGATGAGGTGTGCCCCTCCTG
>NW_007220715.1:0-710 GCF_000164805.1 Carlito syrichta | reverse complement strand
AAATTAAATGCAAGAGACAGAAAGAATGTCAGGACATGCTGAAAAATTTAGAGATAATGGAGGAAAAGTTATGTGTTGGTGTTTGTGCCTCAGCCATGAACAGTATTATTGTATAAGAAATTTCTGTGAATTTCAGTGTCCAGGGGTGGGTGATTTTACATGCTTAGAAGATTTATATTTGCTGCATCTTAGAAAAATTGTTGCCAATTTTCAGTAAAGTTATTAATAAATGGATATTTTTACAGATCACATAGTAAAAAAATGTCTTTCCTGGCTAATAGAGATATCAAATAGAAAAAAACTGTATTTGGATAAAGCATCACACAAAAGCAATTTTTCTAACTAGTAAATATTAGCTAGATTAGTTCATGTAAACATTCTAACATATAAAAGTTAGAATTAGTTTTATGAGAGCTGTAAGAACTATGACCCAACAACATGAACAGAGTGAACATCATTACTTAAAGCTGAATCAGACTACATTGCTGAGGACTAGGACAGCTAAATTGCACTTTATCAAGTGATAATTCACTGTATTTCATGTGGTTGTGAAATTTCTAAGTTGTCTTGTGCTCTATTCAGAGGTTAGTATAGAATCTCTCCTACACTTACGAGAGCACCCCAGCTTTTGCAGAAATTTTAATTGGTACATCTAAACAAGGAAAGTAGAACTCTATGTGTGAAAGGAGATACTAGAAACCAGTATTATT
>NW_007220714.1:0-2707 GCF_000164805.1 Carlito syrichta | reverse complement strand
AGTTATGTGTTGGTGTTTGTGCCTCAGCCATGAACAGTATTATTGTATAAGAAATTTCTGTGAATTTCAGTGTCCAGGGGTGGGTGATTTTACATGCTTAGAAGATTTATATTTGCTGCATCTTAGAAAAATTGTTGCCAATTTTCAGTAAAGTTATTAATAAATGGATATTTTTACAGATCACATAGTAAAAAAATGTCTTTCCTGGCTAATAGAGATATCAAATAGAAAAAAACTGTATTTGGATAAAGCATCACACAAAAGCAATTTTTCTAACTAGTAAATATTAGCTAGATTAGTTCATGTAAACATTCTAACATATAAAAGTTAGAATTAGTTTTATGAGAGCTGTAAGAACTATGACCCAACAACATGAACAGAGTGAACATCATTACTTAAAGCTGAATTAGACTACATTGCTGAGGACTAGGACAGCTAAATTGCACTTTATCAAGTGATAATTCACTGTATTTCATGTGGTTGTGAAATTTCTAAGTTGTCTTGTGCTCTATTCAGAGGTTAGTATAGAATCTCTCCTACACTTACGAGAGCACCCCAGCTTTTGCAGAAATTTTAATTGGTACATCTAAACAAGGAAAGTAGAACTCTATGTGTGAAAGGAGATACTAGAAACCAGTATTATTTTGTGTTTATTGTAAATCTCAGTGCAATTTATTCTCTTCCAGACACATAGGCATATGGTCACCATAGTCTTGCAACCCCAAATTAGAATACATGGTCTTAAAATATGAATATTGGATTGTTTCTCCACACAATCAAAAGTATAAAAGGCTGCATGTGGTGGCTCAGCCTGTAATCCCAGTACTTTAGGAGGCTGAGGTGAGAATATTGCCTGAGCCTGGAGGTTTGAGACCAGCCTAGGCAGCTTGATGAGACCTCGTCTCTACAACAAGTCACAAAAATTAGCTGTGTGTGGTGGTGTGCATCTGTAGTTCCAGCTCCTCGGAAGACTGAGGTGGAAGGATCTCCTAACCCCAGCAGTTAGAGGCTGTGGTGGCTGTGAGTGTGCCACTGCACTCTAGCTTGGATGACAAGAGTGAGACTCCAACTCAAAAAAATGGGGTATAAACAATTTAGTTTGGATGCTAAAAATAAAGTTTCTGGGCAGAATATTAAGTATAATCATGTTGTTATCATACATTACACATGTCAGGCCTAACGGTCATTAATTATTATAAAATCAATTTCATTTGCTAGTAAAGTTGAATTAAAAAATTATAAAATTTGATTCCAAACTTTTCCCACAATTGATACTTAGCAATCTTTCCAGATATTTTTCAAAACATTCTAGATTGTTTCAAAGTGTGTTTTTCTATTCTTTTTAGAATACCATTTGATTACTTAATTGCAATTGGATCAGACTCATACTCCATTTATAGAGTGGAATAATTATAGCTTGAAAGTAAGAAAGAAGGTGAAATTTCTGATTTGGTAATCCTTATGTTGTCCAAAATATTCCACTGAAACATGACTAAAAATGAGAAAAAGTCAAAATCTCAAAATTAGAAATGGGCTGACCATTTGCTTCTCTTTGGGAGTAATGCCAGTGTTGTAAGTGTGGCTATGTACATTCCGGCTGGATTGCTCCTTCTAAATTGATTGATTATTATATGATTGCCATGTGCATACTAGGTATTGGTGGTAGATTTTATTATTGCTGTTAATTATTTATTCTCACTTCTCTGAAACATTATATATCTTCATGATTGCCATGAGACTTGTACTGCCTGTCTATTAGAGGAGTATATTTTCATACTCCACTGTTACCTGGTTTGGCCATATGACTTGCTTTGGCCAACAAAATATGAGCATAAGTGATGTATGCCATATCAAAGCAGACATTTAAGAGCACTTGTATGCTATGATTCTTGCTCTTATTTTCCTCCATCACCAGAACATGTATCCCAGATGGAGGTGTTCTTTCAGCCTAGATCGTTGTTGAAGAATGTGCATATGACAGGGTCAGAATTGCAACCAACCCACACAAGCAAAACTTTGTAGTTATTTTGTAATCACTCATTGCTACAGCAAAAGAATGTCATAATATCTATATCTGGGGGTGGTGGGGTCCAAAGAAACAATGAATTTATTTATTAAAAATTTGTGTATTTATTTTTACATGTTTAAACTTCAGTCACCTTCAAAGTAATCATTGTTTGATGCAATACACCTATCAAGACACTTTTTTCACTGCTCAAAGCTGATTTTGAACCGGTCATTGTTTATACCTTTTAGTGCTACTGTCGTTTTTGTTTCATCTCTTCTGCACTGGCAAAACGGTTTCCCTCTGAGGACTTTTTTCATCATATGGGAAAACAAAAAGTCTCTGGGGCGAGATCTAATGAATAGGGAGAATGGGGCACAAAGGTCATGGCATTTTTGGTTAAAAGCTGCTTAACACTCGGTATGGTGTGCATCCAGCTTATGTGGTATTTACATTTTATTTAAAGGAACAAATAAAAATAAATAAATACATACATGTGAGCATTTCAGATGGTAATTAGTTCTTTGGGGAAAAAAATCAAACTTTCCAGTGTGATGATTGTCTGGAGGAGAGAATGCCGTTTACATAGCATAGCAACCGAAGAGTTTTATGAAGCAGCAGAAGAAAAATACATCATTTCACAGCCTTAGGTCGGGTCCCCCCCCCCCTGCCTCAGAAGTTTCACCGGTTTGTCTCTCTCCT
>NW_007220713.1:0-6381 GCF_000164805.1 Carlito syrichta | reverse complement strand
TAGAAAAATTGTTGCCAATTTTCAGTAAAGTTATAATAAATGGATATTTTACAGATCACATAGTAAAAAAATGTCTTCCTGGCTAATAGAGATATCAAATAGAAAAAAACTGTATTTGGATAAAGCATCACACAAAAGCAATTTTTCTAACTAGTAAATATTAGCTAGATTAGTTCATGTAAACATTCTAACATATAAAAGTTAGAATTAGTTTTATGAGAGCTGTAAGAACTATGACCCAACAACATGAACAGAGTGAACATCATTACTTAAAGCTGAATTAGACTACATTGCTGAGGACTAGGACAGCTAAATTGCACTTTATCAAGTGATAATTCACTGTATTTCATGTGGTTGTGAAATTTCTAAGTTGTCTTGTGCTCTATTCAGAGGTTAGTATAGAATCTCTCCTACACTTACGAGAGCACCCCAGCTTTTGCAGAAATTTTAATTGGTACATCTAAACAAGGAAAGTAGAACTCTATGTGTGAAAGGAGATACTAGAAACCAGTATTATTTTGTGTTTATTGTAAATCTCAGTGCAATTTATTCTCTTCCAGACACATAGGCATATGGTCACCATAGTCTTGCAACCCCAAATTAGAATACATGGTCTTAAAATATGAATATTGGATTGTTTCTCCACACAATCAAAAGTATAAAAGGCTGCATGTGGTGGCTCAGCCTGTAATCCCAGTACTTTAGGAGGCTGAGGTGAGAATATTGCCTGAGCCTGGAGGTTTGAGACCAGCCTAGGCAGCTTGATGAGACCTCGTCTCTACAACAAGTCACAAAAATTAGCTGTGTGTGGTGGTGTGCATCTGTAGTTCCAGCTCCTCGGAAGACTGAGGTGGAAGGATCTCCTAACCCCAGCAGTTAGAGGCTGTGGTGGCTGTGAGTGTGCCACTGCACTCTAGCTTGGATGACAAGAGTGAGACTCCAACTCAAAAAAATGGGGTATAAACAATTTAGTTTGGATGCTAAAAATAAAGTTTCTGGGCAGAATATTAAGTATAATCATGTTGTTATCATACATTACACATGTCAGGCCTAACGGTCATTAATTATTATAAAATCAATTTCATTTGCTAGTAAAGTTGAATTAAAAAATTATAAAATTTGATTCCAAACTTTTCCCACAATTGATACTTAGCAATCTTTCCAGATATTTTTCAAAACATTCTAGATTGTTTCAAAGTGTGTTTTTCTATTCTTTTTAGAATACCATTTGATTACTTAATTGCAATTGGATCAGACTCATACTCCATTTATAGAGTGGAATAATTATAGCTTGAAAGTAAGAAAGAAGGTGAAATTTCTGATTTGGTAATCCTTATGTTGTCCAAAATATTCCACTGAAACATGACTAAAAATGAGAAAAAGTCAAAATCTCAAAATTAGAAATGGGCTGACCATTTGCTTCTCTTTGGGAGTAATGCCAGTGTTGTAAGTGTGGCTATGTACATTCCGGCTGGATTGCTCCTTCTAAATTGATTGATTATTATATGATTGCCATGTGCATACTAGGTATTGGTGGTAGATTTTATTATTGCTGTTAATTATTTATTCTCACTTCTCTGAAACATTATATATCTTCATGATTGCCATGAGACTTGTACTGCCTGTCTATTAGAGGAGTATATTTTCATACTCCACTGTTACCTGGTTTGGCCATATGACTTGCTTTGGCCAACAAAATATGAGCATAAGTGATGTATGCCATATCAAAGCAGACATTTAAGAGCACTTGTATGCTATGATTCTTGCTCTTATTTTCCTCCATCACCAGAACATGTATCCCAGATGGAGGTTGTTCTTTCAGCCTAGATCGTTGTTTGAAGAATGTGCATATGACAGGGTCAGAATTGCAACCAACCCACACAAGCAAAACTTTGTAGTTATTTTGTAATCACTCATTGCTACAGCAAAAGAATGTCATAATATCTATATCTGGGGGTGGTGGGGTCCAAAGAAACAATGAATTATTTATTAAAAATTTGTGTATTTATTTTTACATGTTTAAACTTCAGTCACCTTCAAAGTAATCATTGTTTGATGCAATACACGTATCAAGACACTTTTTTCACTGCTCAAAGCTGATTTTGAACCGGTCATTGTTTATACCTTTTAGTGCTACTGTCGTTTTTGTTTCATCTCTTCTGCACTGGCAAAACGGTTTCCCTCTGAGGACTTTTTTCATCATATGGGAAAACAAAAAGTCTCTGGGGCGAGATCTAATGAATAGGGAGAATGGGGCACAAAGGTCATGGCATTTTTGGTTAAAAACTGCTTAACACTCGGTATGGTGTGCATCCAGCTTATGTGGTATTTACATTTTATTTAAAGGAACAAATAAAAATAAATAAATACATACATGTGAGCATTTCAGATGGTAATTAGTTCTTTGGGGAAAAAAATCAAACTTTCCAGTGTGATGATTGTCTGGAGGAGAGAATGCCGTTTACATAGCATAGCAACCGAAGAGTTTTATGAAGCAGCAGAAGAAAAATACATCATTTCACAGCCTTAGGTCGGGTCCCCCCCGCCATGCCTCAGAAGTTTCACCGGTTTGTCTCTCTCCTCAGGTCTGCTTTACTACTGTTAGAAAGGTCAGCTTACTTTTCTCCAATGGGGATGTACTTTAGCAATTCTTCTTTTTCATAATCCAAGCCCCTGTTCTTCTCAAAGCTATGAAAAGGCAAATAAACCAGCCATTTCCTTCTTTTTTTTCCCTGTTTTAACTTATTTTAAAATTATGGGGTACAATTCAGGGTTAGGTATACAAATATTCATTGTGCAGGTACCCTCATTGATGAGGTGTGCCCCTCCTTCCCCAGGCAGTTATCGACTACTGTCAATCCCACCTCTCCACCCTCCCAACATTCCCCGCCACCCACAGTTTCCTGCTACTTTCAATCCTCTTCTTATATTAATACGGTAGTTGTTCAAGGACCACTTATGAGTGAGAACATGTGATACCCAGCTCTTTGTTTCTGTGAGAGATCACTCAGTACTATAAGCTCTAATTCCATCCAGGTGGCTGCGAAGTTCTTTTTTATGGCTGTGTAACATTCCATTGTGTACACGTGCCACATTTTTTTTCCAGCCCTCTTTTGATGGGCAGCATGGTTGGTTCCATGTTCTTGCTATTGTGAACAATTCTGCGATAAACGTACATGTGCAGGTATCTTTTTTATAGAGTAACCAGAGTTCTTCTGGGTATATTTCCAGCAGGGGGATTGTGGGGTCATATGGAAGGTCGATGTTTATAACTTCTAGGAATCACCACACTGTTTTTCACTGAGGTTGCACTAGTTTACACTCCCACCAACAATGTAAAAGTGTTCCCTTTTTGCCACATCCTCTCCAGCATCTGTTATTTTTTGAGTTATTGATGTTGACCATTCTGACTGGAGTTAGGTGGTATCTCAGTGTAGCTTTAATTTGCATCTCCTTGATGACTAGTGAGGTTGAACATTTCTTCATGTATCTGTTGACCACTCATATGTCTTCTTTTGAGAAGTGTCTATTCATATCTTTTGCCCACTTTGTTATGGGGCTGTTTGTTTTTTTCTTTTCAGTACATTTGAGTTCCTTGTAGATCCTTGATATTAGGCCTTTGTCAGACATGGAGTTGGCAAATATTTTTTCCCAGTCTGTGGGCTGTCTCCCTGCTCTCTTGATGGTTTCTTTGACTTTACAGAAGCGTGTCAGTTTAATGAGGTCCCACATGTCTATCTCGTCTCTTATGGCCTGGGCATTTCAGATTTTGATCAGGAATTGGTTGCCAGTTCCAACTTTCATAAGAGTGTCTCCTGTATTTTTTAAGGTTCTTATGGTTTGAAGTTTTACATTTAGGTCTGTGATCCATTTAGAGTTAATTTTTGTATATGGGGATAGATAGGTGTCCTGTTTGAATCTTTTGCATATGGTCAGCCAGTTTTCCCAGCACCATTTACTGAATAGGTTTTCCTCTCGCCAGTAGTGGGTGGTAGAGGCTTTATTGAAGATGAGTTGGTTGAGAAACTGAGGTTTTGCTTCTGGAATCTCAATTTGATTCCATTGGTCTATATACCTGTTCTTGTACCAATATCAGGCTGCTTTGATTATTGTAGGTTTATAATATAAAGTCTGGGAGTGTTATACCTCCTGCTTTTTTTCCCCGAAGATTGTTTTGGCTATTCTTATTTATTTATGCTTTCAAATGAGTTCCTGTATTGTTTTTTCTAGGTCTGAGAAGAATATTGCTGGTAATTTGATGGATATTGCATTAAATCTGTAGGTTGCCTTAGGTAAAATTGACATGTTAACAATGTTGATTCTTCCAATCCATGAGCATGGAATACTTTTCCACTTGTTTGTGTAATCTTTGATTTCTTTGAGCAGTGTTTTGTAGTTTTTTCATTGTAAAGGTCTTTTACGTCTCTGGTTAGGAAGATGCCAAGTTATTTCTTTTTGTGTGTGTGGCTGTTGTAAAAATGGAATTGTACTTTTTATTTGGGTTTCTGTTTGTTTATTATTGGTGTATATGAAAGCGATGGTCTTTTGCACATTTATTTTATACCCTGAGATTTACCAATATCCTTTATCAGTGCATGGAGGTTTTTGGCTGATTCCCTTGGGTTTTCAATGTATACAATCATGTCATCTGCAAAGAGAGATAACTTGACTTCCTCTTTTCCTATTTGGATACACCTGTTCATCTTCTCTTCTCTGATTGCTCTAGCTAGAAGTTCCCAAACTATGTTGAAAAGGAGGGGTGAGAGTAGGCATCCTTGTCTTGTTCCAGTTTTCAGGGGAAATGGTTCCACTTTTTGTCTGTTTAGGAGTATGCTCGCTGTGGGTTTCTCGTAGATGGCTTTTATTATTTTGAGGTACGTTCCACCTATGCCTAGGTGTGCGAGGGTTTTTATCAAGAAGTGGTGCTAAACCAGCTATTTTCATTGTGAGGACACAATCTTCAGAAAGTCTGCCATAAAACTGACCATACTGTATGCAGAGAAATTCATCCTTTTCCTCAAAATAAAAAGTGAATTTAAGCCTAAATGTTTAGGGAAGTTATTTTTTTACAGTGTTTTCCTCATACATAGTGATTGAGATATAGTGCTAGTTAAAAATGTAGACACCTGGTACCCACTCCAGACCTAGTAGCTCTGGGGATGGAACCTAGGAATACATATTTTTGGAAATCATCCTAAGTGAATCCTATGCAAATATAAATTTAATAACCACTATCAAATTCCAACTTTTCTTAGTTCAAGGCATCTATTTTTTCAAATGTATTTTCTATGAACCAGATTTTATGTGGGCCAGACATCAAGGTTTAACTGAGTAATAAAATGATTAAGATTAACACAAAAATGCAGAAGTTTAAGTTGAGATAAATTATAAAAGCGTGGGCCACCCAACTTTCTTACTGAACCTTTAAAATGCTATGAATTATGTGCCAAAGCAACCTGTGATAAAAGTAAAGAGATTGTTTATATAATACTGCCTTCTGATTAATGCATGATACTTATTTATTCTCTTATGGAATATTTTCATATCATATTTAGGTTTCATTTTGAGATGACAGATGAAAAAGTGTTAGAAGTACTAACTGGTAAATGTAGTTCTCACATAAACTACCAGTAATGCAAAACAGAAGAATCATGTCTTCCTCACAGCGAGGCTTTTAAATTTTTTGCTTCAATTTACTGAGAAATTACTATTTGTAGATACTAGGCAAACCCCAATGAAAAAATCCAGATTTATCAGTGCTCACAAAGAGTTTATATTACAATGGAGGGACAGGCAGTAATCAATACAATTACAAATAAATATATATTTACACATTGAATTCATCTATCATGGATTTTCTAAATTTTTTATGAATTCCATCTGACAAATATGAATCTAAAACAATCAGGACCTTTCATTGCAATAGCAAATGACTAAAAGGATAGTCATCCCCACATTTTGTTTTGACTAAGTTTAATATTTATCTCCTTAAAGCGTCATGCTTCTCTCTCTGTCACATAATTTATCTGTAAGAAAATCTGTTGTGTGTGTGTGTAATGTCTATGGAAAGATTAATGTGACAAAAGTTTTGGATATAGCTAAAAACAACAATAAGCCCATGAGGCATAATCACCTGGTGATTTGGTTTGAAATGGTCCTATGTATTCCTTGAGAATTTCACGGTTTGAGGATATTACCCTGTTAGGGAGCACGTAACTATTTTTATTTCTGTTCCAGGTGTTACCAAGATTCTATCAACTTTTTTCAAATGGGGAATTTTACTCCTCAACTTAAACCAGGTCTTCTGAAAACAAAGTGATGAAATTCTTTTATGGATAAAATGGCCAGTTTGTGTCTGAGCAATGGACCCAGATAAGAGAA
>NW_007220712.1:0-4107 GCF_000164805.1 Carlito syrichta | reverse complement strand
TTACATAGCATAGCAACCGAAGAGTTTTATGAAGCAGCAGAAGAAAAATACATCATTTCACAGTCTTAGGTCGGGTCCCCCCCGCCATGCCTCAGAAGTTTCACCGGTTTGTCTCTCTCCTCAGGTCTGCTTTACTACTGTTAGAAAGGTCAGCTTACTTTTCTCCAATGGGGATGTACTTTAGCAATTCTTCTTTTTCATAATCCAAGCCCCTGTTCTTCTCAAAGCTATGAAAAGGCAAATAAACCAGCCATTTCCTTCTTTTTTTTCCCTGTTTTAACTTATTTTAAAATTATGGGGTACAATTCAGGGTTAGGTATACAAATATTCATTGTGCAGGTACCCTCATTGATGAGGTGTGCCCCTCCTTCCCCAGGCAGTTATCGACTACTGTCAATCCCACCTCTCCACCCTCCCAACATTCCCCGCCACCCACAGTTTCCTGCTACTTTCAATCCTCTTCTTATATTAATACGGTAGTTGTTCAAGGACCACTTATGAGTGAGAACATGTGATACCCAGCTCTTTGTTTCTGTGAGAGATCACTCAGTACTATAAGCTCTAATTCCATCCAGGTGGCTGCGAAGTTCTTTTTTATGGCTGTGTAACATTCCATTGTGTACACGTGCCACATTTTTTTTCCAGCCCTCTTTTGATGGGCAGCATGGTTGGTTCCATGTTCTTGCTATTGTGAACAATTCTGCGATAAACGTACATGTGCAGGTATCTTTTTTATAGAGTAACCAGAGTTCTTCTGGGTATATTTCCAGCAGGGGGATTGTGGGGTCATATGGAAGGTCGATGTTTATAACTTCTAGGAATCACCACACTGTTTTTCACTGAGGTTGCACTAGTTTACACTCCCACCAACAATGTAAAAGTGTTCCCTTTTTGCCACATCCTCTCCAGCATCTGTTATTTTTTGAGTTATTGATGTTGACCATTCTGACTGGAGTTAGGTGGTATCTCAGTGTAGCTTTAATTTGCATCTCCTTGATGACTAGTGAGGTTGAACATTTCTTCATGTATCTGTTGACCACTCATATGTCTTCTTTTGAGAAGTGTCTATTCATATCTTTTGCCCACTTTGTTATGGGGCTGTTTGTTTTTTTCTTTTCAGTACATTTGAGTTCCTTGTAGATCCTTGATATTAGGCCTTTGTCAGACATGGAGTTGGCAAATATTTTTTCCCAGTCTGTGGGCTGTCTCCCTGCTCTCTTGATGGTTTCTTTGACTTTACAGAAGCGTGTCAGTTTAATGAGGTCCCACATGTCTATCTCGTCTCTTATGGCCTGGGCATTTCAGATTTTGATCAGGAATTGGTTGCCAGTTCCAACTTTCATAAGAGTGTCTCCTGTATTTTTTAAGGTTCTTATGGTTTGAAGTTTTACATTTAGGTCTGTGATCCATTTAGAGTTAATTTTTGTATATGGGGATAGATAGGTGTCCTGTTTGAATCTTTTGCATATGGTCAGCCAGTTTTCCCAGCACCATTTACTGAATAGGTTTTCCTCTCGCCAGTAGTGGGTGGTAGAGGCTTTATTGAAGATGAGTTGGTTGAGAAACTGAGGTTTTGCTTCTGGAATCTCAATTTGATTCCATTGGTCTATATACCTGTTCTTGTACCAATATCAGGCTGCTTTGATTATTGTAGGTTTATAATATAAAGTCTGGGAGTGTTATACCTCCTGCTTTTTTTCCCCGAAGATTGTTTTGGCTATTCTTATTTATTTATGCTTTCAAATGAGTTCCTGTATTGTTTTTTCTAGGTCTGAGAAGAATATTGCTGGTAATTTGATGGATATTGCATTAAATCTGTAGGTTGCCTTAGGTAAAATTGACATGTTAACAATGTTGATTCTTCCAATCCATGAGCATGGAATACTTTTCCACTTGTTTGTGTAATCTTTGATTTCTTTGAGCAGTGTTTTGTAGTTTTCATTGTAAAGGTCTTTTACGTCTCTGGTTAGGAAGATGCCAAGTTATTTCTTTTTGTGTGTGTGGCTGTTGTAAAAATGGAATTGTACTTTTTATTTGGGTTTCTGTTTGTTTATTATTGGTGTATATGAAAGCGATGGTCTTTTGCACATTTATTTTATACCCTGAGATTTACCAATATCCTTTATCAGTGCATGGAGGTTTTTGGCTGATTCCCTTGGGTTTTCAATGTATACAATCATGTCATCTGCAAAGAGAGATAACTTGACTTCCTCTTTTCCTATTTGGATACACCTGTTCATCTTCTCTTCTCTGATTGCTCTAGCTAGAAGTTCCCAAACTATGTTGAAAAGGAGGGGTGAGAGTAGGCATCCTTGTCTTGTTCCAGTTTTCAGGGGAAATGGTTCCACTTTTTGTCTGTTTAGGAGTATGCTCGCTGTGGGTTTCTCGTAGATGGCTTTTATTATTTTGAGGTACGTTCCACCTATGCCTAGGTGTGCGAGGGTTTTTATCAAGAAGTGGTGCTAAACCAGCTATTTTCATTGTGAGGACACAATCTTCAGAAAGTCTGCCATAAAACTGACCATACTGTATGCAGAGAAATTCATCCTTTTCCTCAAAATAAAAAGTGAATTTAAGCCTAAATGTTTAGGGAAGTTATTTTTTTACAGTGTTTTCCTCATACATAGTGATTGAGATATAGTGCTAGTTAAAAATGTAGACACCTGGTACCCACTCCAGACCTAGTAGCTCTGGGGATGGAACCTAGGAATACATATTTTTGGAAATCATCCTAAGTGAATCCTATGCAAATATAAATTTAATAACCACTATCAAATTCCAACTTTTCTTAGTTCAAGGCATCTATTTTTTCAAATGTATTTTCTATGAACCAGATTTTATGTGGGCCAGACATCAAGGTTTAACTGAGTAATAAAATGATTAAGATTAACACAAAAATGCAGAAGTTTAAGTTGAGATAAATTATAAAAGCGTGGGCCACCCAACTTTCTTACTGAACCTTTAAAATGCTATGAATTATGTGCCAAAGCAACCTGTGATAAAAGTAAAGAGATTGTTTATATAATACTGCCTTCTGATTAATGCATGATACTTATTTATTCTCTTATGGAATATTTTCATATCATATTTAGGTTTCATTTTGAGATGACAGATGAAAAAGTGTTAGAAGTACTAACTGGTAAATGTAGTTCTCACATAAACTACCAGTAATGCAAAACAGAAGAATCATGTCTTCCTCACAGCGAGGCTTTTAAATTTTTTGCTTCAATTTACTGAGAAATTACTATTTGTAGATACTAGGCAAACCCCAATGAAAAAATCCAGATTTATCAGTGCTCACAAAGAGTTTATATTACAATGGAGGGACAGGCAGTAATCAATACAATTACAAATAAATATATATTTACACATTGAATTCATCTATCATGGATTTTCTAAATTTTTTATGAATTCCATCTGACAAATATGAATCTAAAACAATCAGGACCTTTCATTGCAATAGCAAATGACTAAAAGGATAGTCATCCCCACATTTTGTTTTGACTAAGTTTAATATTTATCTCCTTAAAGCGTCATGCTTCTCTCTCTGTCACATAATTTATCTGTAAGAAAATCTGTTGTGTTTGTGTGTAATGTCTATGGAAAGATTAATGTGACAAAAGTTTTGGATATAGCTAAAAACAACAATAAGCCCATGAGGCATAATCACCTGGTGATTTGGTTTGAAATGGTCCTATGTATTCCTTGAGAATTTCACGGTTTGAGGATATTACCCTGTTAGGGAGCACGTAACTATTTTTATTTCTGTTCCAGGTGTTACCAAGATTCTATCAACTTTTTTCAAATGGGGAATTTCACTCCTCAACTTAAACCAGGTCTTCTGAAAACAAAGTGATGAAATTCTTTTATGGATAAAATGGCCAGTTTGTGTCTGAGCAATGGACCCAGATAAGAGAAAGCTTATTGCCTTCTAGAAACTTCAGCAAGAGGTCTATGAAACTTCAGCTGTAGCAGACATTAACTCATCTAAATTTTGTAGACACAATGATTTGTATTTTTCAATTTTCACTTGTGAAAATTATGGGGCTTAGGCTTATTTATGTCTTTTCTTTTTGTCCAGTGACAAACCAGAGTAAGAATATACCC
>NW_007220711.1:0-4355 GCF_000164805.1 Carlito syrichta | reverse complement strand
TTACATAGCATAGCAACCGAAGAGTTTTATGAAGCAGCAGAAGAAAAATACATCATTTCACAGTCTTAGGTCGGGTCCCCCCCGCCATGCCTCAGAAGTTTCACCGGTTTGTCTCTCTCCTCAGGTCTGCTTTACTACTGTTAGAAAGGTCAGCTTACTTTTCTCCAATGGGGATGTACTTTAGCAATTCTTCTTTTTCATAATCCAAGCCCCTGTTCTTCTCAAAGCTATGAAAAGGCAAATAAACCAGCCATTTCCTTCTTTTTTTTCCCTGTTTTAACTTATTTTAAAATTATGGGGTACAATTCAGGGTTAGGTATACAAATATTCATTGTGCAGGTACCCTCATTGATGAGGTGTGCCCCTCCTTCCCCAGGCAGTTATCGACTACTGTCAATCCCACCTCTCCACCCTCCCAACATTCCCCGCCACCCACAGTTTCCTGCTACTTTCAATCCTCTTCTTATATTAATACGGTAGTTGTTCAAGGACCACTTATGAGTGAGAACATGTGATACCCAGCTCTTTGTTTCTGTGAGAGATCACTCAGTACTATAAGCTCTAATTCCATCCAGGTGGCTGCGAAGTTCTTTTTTATGGCTGTGTAACATTCCATTGTGTACACGTGCCACATTTTTTTTCCAGCCCTCTTTTGATGGGCAGCATGGTTGGTTCCATGTTCTTGCTATTGTGAACAATTCTGCGATAAACGTACATGTGCAGGTATCTTTTTTATAGAGTAACCAGAGTTCTTCTGGGTATATTTCCAGCAGGGGGATTGTGGGGTCATATGGAAGGTCGATGTTTATAACTTCTAGGAATCACCACACTGTTTTTCACTGAGGTTGCACTAGTTTACACTCCCACCAACAATGTAAAAGTGTTCCCTTTTTGCCACATCCTCTCCAGCATCTGTTATTTTTTGAGTTATTGATGTTGACCATTCTGACTGGAGTTAGGTGGTATCTCAGTGTAGCTTTAATTTGCATCTCCTTGATGACTAGTGAGGTTGAACATTTCTTCATGTATCTGTTGACCACTCCTATGTCTTCTTTTGAGAAGTGTCTATTCATATCTTTTGCCCACTTTGTTATGGGGCTGTTTGTTTTTTTCTTTTCAGTACATTTGAGTTCCTTGTAGATCCTTGATATTAGGCCTTTGTCAGACATGGAGTTGGCAAATATTTTTTCCCAGTCTGTGGGCTGTCTCCCTGCTCTCTTGATGGTTTCTTTGACTTTACAGAAGCGTGTCAGTTTAATGAGGTCCCACATGTCTATCTCGTCTCTTATGGCCTGGGCATTTCAGATTTTGATCAGGAATTGGTTGCCAGTTCCAACTTTCATAAGAGTGTCTCCTGTATTTTTTAAGGTTCTTATGGTTTGAAGTTTTACATTTAGGTCTGTGATCCATTTAGAGTTAATTTTTGTATATGGGGATAGATAGGTGTCCTGTTTGAATCTTTTGCATATGGTCAGCCAGTTTTCCCAGCACCATTTACTGAATAGGTTTTCCTCTCGCCAGTAGTGGGTGGTAGAGGCTTTATTGAAGATGAGTTGGTTGAGAAACTGAGGTTTTGCTTCTGGAATCTCAATTTGATTCCATTGGTCTATATACCTGTTCTTGTACCAATATCAGGCTGCTTTGATTATTGTAGGTTTATAATATAAAGTCTGGGAGTGTTATACCTCCTGCTTTTTTTCCCCGAAGATTGTTTTGGCTATTCTTATTTATTTATGCTTTCAAATGAGTTCCTGTATTGTTTTTTCTAGGTCTGAGAAGAATATTGCTGGTAATTTGATGGATATTGCATTAAATCTGTAGGTTGCCTTAGGTAAAATTGACATGTTAACAATGTTGATTCTTCCAATCCATGAGCATGGAATACTTTTCCACTTGTTTGTGTAATCTTTGATTTCTTTGAGCAGTGTTTTGTAGTTTTCATTGTAAAGGTCTTTTACGTCTCTGGTTAGGAAGATGCCAAGTTATTTCTTTTTGTGTGTGTGGCTGTTGTAAAAATGGAATTGTACTTTTTATTTGGGTTTCTGTTTGTTTATTATTGGTGTATATGAAAGCGATGGTCTTTTGCACATTTATTTTATACCCTGAGATTTACCAATATCCTTTATCAGTGCATGGAGGTTTTTGGCTGATTCCCTTGGGTTTTCAATGTATACAATCATGTCATCTGCAAAGAGAGATAACTTGACTTCCTCTTTTCCTATTTGGATACACCTGTTCATCTTCTCTTCTCTGATTGCTCTAGCTAGAAGTTCCCAAACTATGTTGAAAAGGAGGGGTGAGAGTAGGCATCCTTGTCTTGTTCCAGTTTTCAGGGGAAATGGTTCCACTTTTTGTCTGTTTAGGAGTATGCTCGCTGTGGGTTTCTCGTAGATGGCTTTTATTATTTTGAGGTACGTTCCACCTATGCCTAGGTGTGCGAGGGTTTTTATCAAGAAGTGGTGCTAAACCAGCTATTTTCATTGTGAGGACACAATCTTCAGAAAGTCTGCCATAAAACTGACCATACTGTATGCAGAGAAATTCATCCTTTTCCTCAAAATAAAAAGTGAATTTAAGCCTAAATGTTTAGGGAAGTTATTTTTTTACAGTGTTTTCCTCATACATAGTGATTGAGATATAGTGCTAGTTAAAAATGTAGACACCTGGTACCCACTCCAGACCTAGTAGCTCTGGGGATGGAACCTAGGAATACATATTTTTGGAAATCATCCTAAGTGAATCCTATGCAAATATAAATTTAATAACCACTATCAAATTCCAACTTTTCTTAGTTCAAGGCATCTATTTTTTCAAATGTATTTTCTATGAACCAGATTTTATGTGGGCCAGACATCAAGGTTTAACTGAGTAATAAAATGATTAAGATTAACACAAAAATGCAGAAGTTTAAGTTGAGATAAATTATAAAAGCGTGGGCCACCCAACTTTCTTACTGAACCTTTAAAATGCTATGAATTATGTGCCAAAGCAACCTGTGATAAAAGTAAAGAGATTGTTTATATAATACTGCCTTCTGATTAATGCATGATACTTATTTATTCTCTTATGGAATATTTTCATATCATATTTAGGTTTCATTTTGAGATGACAGATGAAAAAGTGTTAGAAGTACTAACTGGTAAATGTAGTTCTCACATAAACTACCAGTAATGCAAAACAGAAGAATCATGTCTTCCTCACAGCGAGGCTTTTAAATTTTTTGCTTCAATTTACTGAGAAATTACTATTTGTAGATACTAGGCAAACCCCAATGAAAAAATCCAGATTTATCAGTGCTCACAAAGAGTTTATATTACAATGGAGGGACAGGCAGTAATCAATACAATTACAAATAAATATATATTTACACATTGAATTCATCTATCATGGATTTTCTAAATTTTTTATGAATTCCATCTGACAAATATGAATCTAAAACAATCAGGACCTTTCATTGCAATAGCAAATGACTAAAAGGATAGTCATCCCCACATTTTGTTTTGACTAAGTTTAATATTTATCTCCTTAAAGCGTCATGCTTCTCTCTCTGTCACATAATTTATCTGTAAGAAAATCTGTTGTGTGTGTGTGTAATGTCTATGGAAAGATTAATGTGACAAAAGTTTTGGATATAGCTAAAAACAACAATAAGCCCATGAGGCATAATCACCTGGTGATTTGGTTTGAAATGGTCCTATGTATTCCTTGAGAATTTCACGGTTTGAGGATATTACCCTGTTAGGGAGCACGTAACTATTTTTATTTCTGTTCCAGGTGTTACCAAGATTCTATCAACTTTTTTCAAATGGGGAATTTCACTCCTCAACTTAAACCAGGTCTTCTGAAAACAAAGTGATGAAATTCTTTTATGGATAAAATGGCCAGTTTGTGTCTGAGCAATGGACCCAGATAAGAGAAAGCTTATTGCCTTCTAGAAACTTCAGCAAGAGGTCTATGAAACTTCAGCTGTAGCAGACATTAACTCATCTAAATTTTGTAGACACAATGATTTGTATTTTTCAATTTTCACTTGTGAAAATTATGGGGCTTAGGCTTATTTATGTCTTTTCTTTTTGTCCAGTGACAAACCAGAGTAAGAATATACCCCATGAGTGATTAAGAATTAATAAGCATGGTAAGGTGATGATCTGTCTCTGAACAAATCACCTCATGACCACCCTGATCCCATTTCACATTTGCCCACAGTATTTACTGTGCAACCCACTGCTTCACACAACTTGCTCAGCACACACCCATCCACTCCACATGTTAAGTTATGGATATTCATGAAGAGCACTAGAGGATGTCTGGTATTTCTGTGCCAGCTGAGACAAAAGCATTTGACACATCCCACC
>NW_007220710.1:0-753 GCF_000164805.1 Carlito syrichta | reverse complement strand
TAATCATTATAAATAAGTCACATCTTTTAATGACATAGGAGTGAAGAAATAGACTGTGTCAGGGTGAGACAGTGCTACACAGTTATCATTAGGGGGATTTATTATTTTTGAAAAAAGCCAGTTAAAAGACTCATCTCAGTAGTCAAAGGTGCAAAAACCTGAAGTGGAAACAGTGCTTCTGAAACTGTTTGACATACATGTAATTCAAACAACCTTCTTTACAAGGCTTTCAGTGCATTCATGCTAGTACAACAAAGTTCTCTGCCCAAGTTATTCCTTTCAAGCTTCATAGTTTAAGCACAACATGAATACCTTGGCCATAGGAACTCACTGAAGCAGCAAACACTGAGTTCAGTATCTCCTCTTCAAATAACAGGATTCTGGGAAGCCTCCTTTGCTCCCTTCAGAGACAATTAATGATTTTGAACACAACTGGAGATTATTAATTCTGGGAGAGACCTCAAAGGTGCAGGTCACATTTCACTTTGGTCTGGTAAGAAACCAAATAAAAGAGGGATTTTAAAATGTAGGCAATATTTATTTTAATATTTTTGCCTGAAAACCGTACTTGCTTCCTTTGGCACATAAATAAAAATTTCCAGTCTAGGGAACTTCAATGTATCACATGAATATTACATTTTTTTACATCAATTTAACTGTTTCAAACAGGAGGAAGAAAAATAAAAGCTTTAAGAAGAGCCCATGCTAGGCAGGGTGGTTTGATTTCCCAGAGTTACCCAGAGAGATGGCCAC
>NW_007220709.1:0-839 GCF_000164805.1 Carlito syrichta | reverse complement strand
TCATTATTAATCATTATAAATAAGTCACATCTTTAATGACATAGGAGTTGAAGAAATAGACTGTGTCAGGGTGAGACAGTGCTACACAGTTATCATTAGGGGGATTTATTATTTTTGAAAAAAGCCAGTTAAAAGACTCATCTCAGTAGTCAAAGGTGCAAAAACCTGAAGTGGAAACAGTGCTTCTGAAACTGTTTGACATACATGTAATTCAAACAACCTTCTTTACAAGGCTTTCAGTGCATTCATGCTAGTACAACAAAGTTCTCTGCCCAAGTTATTCCTTTCAAGCTTCATAGTTTAAGCACAACATGAATACCTTGGCCATAGGAACTCACTGAAGCAGCAAACACTGAGCTCAGTATCTCCTCTTCAAATAACAGGATTCTGGGAAGCCTCCTTTGCTCCTTTCAGAGACAATTAATGGTTTTGAACACAACTGGAGATTATTAATTCTGGGAGAGACCTCAAAGGTGCAGGTCACATTTCACTTTGGTCTGGTAAGAAACCAAATAAAAGAGGGATTTTTAAATGTAGGCAATATTTATTTTAATATTTTTGCCTGAAAACCGTACTTGCTTCCTTTGGCACATAAATAAAAATTTCCAGTCTAGGGAGCTTCAATGTATCACATGAATATTACATTTTTTTACATCAATTTAACTGTTTCAAACAGGAGGAAGAAAAATAAAAGCTTTAAGAAGAGCCCATGCTAGGCAGGGTGGTTTGATTTCCCAGAGTTTACCCAGAGAGATGGCCACTGCAGAAAAAGGGTCAGCACACTCTTTTAAAGAGTGTTGTATGATCACTGACTCATAATCTCGCAAACCCAGCATGGT
>NW_007220708.1:0-817 GCF_000164805.1 Carlito syrichta | reverse complement strand
AGTAAAAGTAACTGCCTGTGATTAGGCCCCATATATAACTACTAAAACTTATCATGACACATCTTATCCCAAAATAAGTTTATAGTAATAAATACTTTTATAAAAAATATTTGACTTTAAAACTTAATGGCAAAATACAAATATGTTAAATAATAGATTATTTCTTCAAATAAATACTAAAAAAAAGAGATGCTTGATATATGCAGAATTTTTTCCTTTCATGAATACTAAATGTTCAAGTGGTATTATATTTCACTCTCTAATTGAACATTTTAATTTCCAGGTGACAGAAACTTCAAATATATTGTTACCATAGTGAACATCATTTAAAATATTTTAAACATCATTCATATGCAGGCAGAGGCTTTTATTCAAAACCAAGAATAAAATACGTACTTGTATTTGCCAATGAGATTTGGGCAAAGAAGATTAAAACTGCTGAGACACACTGTTTCTGAGTGTTCTAGAATATAGCCAGAAATACTTTTTAAAAAACCCTAATGGAGACCAGTGAAAGGGTCTCAACTTGAAGGGCTAAATAAGATGTCAAAATGAGGCTGTGGCTTTCTCGAGTCTCTGAGACATAAATACCAAAATACTCCAGGAAATTCTGGACTTAATTGGTGTTTGGCACCTACCTACTCATATAACCTTGTGATAATTTGGAGGTAGATACAGAAGTTAAGTCTTTTTAGAGCCCTTTGCATTAAGGTAGAAATGGGTCGGCATTCTTGGTTTATTTTGGTTTGGATTAGAACCTTGGAACCATTCTGAAATACTCTTCAGTAGCTAAAGGAAAGACTGGATTAATACTGGT
>NW_007220707.1:0-868 GCF_000164805.1 Carlito syrichta | reverse complement strand
CAGAGGCTTTTATTCAAAACCAAGAATAAAATACGTACTTGTATTTGCCAATGAGATTTGGGCAAAGAAGATTAAAACTGCTGAGACACACTGTTTCTGAGTGTTCTAGAATATAGCCAGAAATACTTTTTAAAAAACCCTAATGGAGACCAGTGAAAGGGTCTCAACTTGAAGGGCTAAATAAGATGTCAAAATGAGGCTGTGGCTTTCTCGAGTCTCTGAGACATAAATACCGAAATACTCCAGGAAATTCTGGACTTAATTGGTGTTTGGCACCTACCTACTCATATAACCTTGTGATAATTTGGAGGTAGATACAGAAGTTAAGTCTTTTTAGAGTCCTTTGCATTAAGGTAGAAATGGGTCGGCATTCTTGGTTTATTTTGGTTTGGATTAGAACCTTGGAACCATTCTGAAATACTCTTCAGTAGCTAAAGGAAAGACTGGATTAATACTGGTTCCTGGGAGAAATTCCAGCAGAGTCATAAAAAACCAAAATCAAGCTGGGCTTGGAGGCTAGGCCTGTAATCCCATGCCTTTGGGAGGCTGAGGTGAGTGGATTACCTGAGCCCGCGGGTTCGAGACCCGCCTGGGCAGGCGAGGCCTCATCTCTACAATAAATCAAAAAATCAGCTGGGCGTGGTAATGCACGCCTGTAATTCAGGCTACTCGTAAGGCTGAGGCAGAAGGATCGCTGGAGCCCAGGGGGTCGAGGCTGCAGTGGCCAGGAGCGGTCACTGCACTCCAGTCAGGGTGACAGAGTGAGATTCCAACTCAAAAAAAAAATCAACTTAATTTGGAGGTCCTGGACATCCCTAATAGTCCATTTTGCATTGCTATAAAGAAATATCAAAGTCTGGGTAATTTG
>NW_007220706.1:0-718 GCF_000164805.1 Carlito syrichta | reverse complement strand
TGAAGGGCTAAATAAGATGTCAAAATGAGGCTGTGGCTTCTCGAGTCTCTGAGACATAAATACCAAAATACTCCAGGAAATTCTGGACTTAATTGGTGTTTGGCACCTACCTACTCATATAACCTTGTGATAATTTGGAGGTAGATACAGAAGTTAAGTCTTTTTAGAGCCCTTTGCATTAAGGTAGAAATGGGTCGGCATTCTTGGTTTATTTTGGTTTGGATTAGAACCTTGGAACCATTCTGAAATACTCTTCAGTAGCTAAAGGAAAGACTGGATTAATACTGGTTCCTGGGAGAAATTCCAGCAGAGTCATAAAAAACCAAAATCAAGCTGGGCTTGGAGGCTAGGCCTGTAATCCCGCGCCTTTGGGAGGCTGAGGTGAGTGGATTACCTGAGCCCGCGGGTTTGAGACCCGCCTGGGCAGGCGAGGCCTCATCTCTACAATAAATCAAAAAATCAGCTGGGCGTGGTAATGCACGCCTGTAATTCAGGCTACTCGTAAGGCTGAGGCAGAAGGATCGCTGGAGCCCAGGGGGTCGAGGCTGCAGTGGCCAGGAGCGGTCACTGCACTCCAGTCAGGGTGACAGAGTGAGATTCCAACTCAAAAAAAAAAAATCAACTTAATTTGGAGGTCCTGGACATCCCTAATAGTCCATTTTGCATTGCTATAAAGAAATATCAAAGTCTGGGTAATTTATTTATTTTTAAAAAGAGA
>NW_007220705.1:0-830 GCF_000164805.1 Carlito syrichta | reverse complement strand
AGCCAGAAATACTTTTTAAAAAACCCTAATGGAGACCAGTGAAAGGGTCTCAACTTGAAGGGCTAAATAAGATGTCAAAATGAGGCTGTGGCTTTCTCGAGTCTCTGAGACATAAATACCGAAATACTCCAGGAAATTCTGGACTTAATTGGTGTTTGGCACCTACCTACTCATATAACCTTGTGATAATTTGGAGGTAGATACAGAAGTTAAGTCTTTTTAGAGTCCTTTGCATTAAGGTAGAAATGGGTCGGCATTCTTGGTTTATTTTGGTTTGGATTAGAACCTTGGAACCATTCTGAAATACTCTTCAGTAGCTAAAGGAAAGACTGGATTAATACTGGTTCCTGGGAGAAATTCCAGCAGAGTCATAAAAAACCAAAATCAAGCTGGGCTTGGAGGCTAGGCCTGTAATCCCGCGCCTTTGGGAGGCTGAGGTGAGTGGATTACCTGAGCCCGCGGGTTCGAGACCCGCCTGGGCAGGCGAGGCCTCATCTCTACAATAAATCAAAAAATCAGCTGGGCGTGGTAATGCACGCCTGTAATTCAGGCTACTCGTAAGGCTGAGGCAGAAGGATCGCTGGAGCCCAGGGGGTCGAGGCTGCAGTGGCCAGGAGCGGTCACTGCACTCCAGTCAGGGTGACAGTGTGAGATTCCAACTCAAAAAAAAAAATCAACTTAATTTGGAGGTCCTGGACATCCCTAATAGTCCATTTTGCATTGCTATAAAGAAATATCAAAGTCTGGGTAATTTATTTATTTTTAAAAAGAGATTCATTTTGACTCAGGGTTCTGTAGACTATAGAAGAAGCCTAGCACTGTCTTCTGCT
>NW_007220704.1:0-834 GCF_000164805.1 Carlito syrichta | reverse complement strand
ATGTCAAAATGAGGCTGTGGCTTTCTCGAGTCTCTGAGACATAAATACCGAAATACTCTAGGAAATCTGGACTAATTGGTGTTGGCACCTACCAACTCATATAACCTTGTGATAATTTGGAGGTAGATACAGAAGTTAAGTCTTTTTAGAGCCCTTTGCATTAAGGTAGAAATGGGTCGGCATTCTTGGTTTATTTTGGTTTGGATTAGAACCTTGGAACCATTCTGAAATACTCTTCAGTAGCTAAAGGAAAGACTGGATTAATACTGGTTCCTGGGAGAAATTCCAGCAGAGTCATAAAAAACCAAAATCAAGCTGGGCTTGGAGGCTAGGCCTGTAATCCCGCACCTTTGGGAGGCTGAGGTGAGTGGATTACCTGAGCCCGCGGGTTTGAGACCCGCCTGGGCAGGCGAGGCCTCATCTCTACAATAAATCAAAAAATCAGCTGGGCGTGGTAATGCACGCCTGTAATTCAGGCTACTCGTAAGGCTGAGGCAGAAGGATCGCTGGAGCCCAGGGGGTCGAGGCTGCAGTGGCCAGGAGCGGTCACTGCACTCCAGTCAGGGTGACAGAGTGAGATTCCAACTCAAAAAAAAAATCAACTTAATTTGGAGGTCCTGGACATCCCTAATAGTCCATTTTGCATTGCTATAAAGAAATATCAAAGTCTGGGTAATTTATTTATTTTTAAAAAGAGATTCATTTTGACTCAGGGTTCTGTAGACTATAGAAGAAGCCTAGCACTGTCTTCTGCTTCTGGTGAGGCCTCAGGAAGCTTACAATCATAGGGGAAGATGAATAGGGAACAGGTTTGTCACATGGCAAAAGAAGAAG
>NW_007220703.1:0-825 GCF_000164805.1 Carlito syrichta | reverse complement strand
TTGAAGCAGTTTTTAGTTTGAATCAAAAGCATGGACTCTTATGACTGTCAGAACCCAATTATGCAGTCATGGATGTAACATACGTACCTTTGTATTCACTTTAAGTCTTGCTGTATGCACGTGCATATGGGTCTGTCAGAATTCTGTGCTCATGGGACACTGTGAACGTGACATGAGAATGGCACAGCAAAGAGAAGAAGACATGTCTTTTGCATGCATTTCCTCTGCTCACATCTGTAGTCTTGTCCCATTGGATTTCACTTAGGTAACACAGGTTCAAAAATAAAATTATGAATTTCTAGATGACAACAGCAGAGAATTAACCCCAAAAGAGACCCCGGTGTGATCGCCCAAGTCATGCATCTATGAAGCCAGCCCTGTGCATTAGGCTTTGTTTTATGTGTTGAGATACAGAGCTGAACAGTAAAGCCACATTGGTTCATGGAGTTTACAAGTAAATGCACAGATAGGTAAAGGATATTCGGAGGTTGACAGTGTAATTAAGACAATAAAATAGGAAAATATCTTAAGTGTTACAGATAAGTGATTGATGGACCATTTTCGGTGTGGTCATTAAGAAAGATTTTTCTGGGGAGCTGACATTTGAACTGAGGTAAAAGGTACCAGAGATACAAGGATCTAAAGAAAACACATTCCTGATGGAAGGAACAACAAAACTATGATTTCAAAGGAGAATGAGTTTGGTAAATTGCATTGCTCCTGCTAATGGTACAGGGTAGTCAGATGGTGTTTGGTGGAAAACAGGTCCTCTGACACTTTGCTACTCAAAGTGTGGTCTCTGGACCAGCACCATCAGCATCACCT
>NW_007220702.1:0-804 GCF_000164805.1 Carlito syrichta | reverse complement strand
CATGTCTTTTGCATGCATTTCCTCTGCTCACATCTGTAGTCTTGTCCCATTGGATTTCACTTAGGTAACACAGGTTCAAAAATAAAATTATGAATTTCTAGATGACAACAGCAGAGAATTAACCCCAAAAGAGACCCCAGTGTGATCGCCCAAGTCATGCATCTATGAAGCCAGCCCTGTGCATTAGGCTTTGTTCTATGTGTTGAGATACAGAGCTGAACAGTAAAGCCACATTGGTTCATGGAGTTTACAAGTAAATGCACAGATAGGTAAAGGATATTCGGAGGTTGACAGTGTAATTAAGACAATAAAATAGGAAAATATCTTAAGTGTTACAGATAAGTGATTGATGGACCATTTTCGGTGTGGTCATTAAGAAAGACTTTTCTGGGGAGCTGACATTTGAACTGAGGTAAAAGGTACCAGAGATACAAAGATCTAAAGAAAACACATTCCTGATGGAAGGAACAACAAAACTATGATTTCAAAGGAGAATGAGTTTGGTAAATTGCATTGCTCCTGCTAATGGTACAGGGTAGTCAGATGGTGTTTGGTGGAAAACAGGTCCTCTGACACTTTGCTACTCAAAGTGTGGTCTCTGGACCAGCACCATCAGCATCACCTTGGAATTGATTACAAATACAAGAAATTTTTTCCCCATTCTAGACCTTTCAAATAAGAATATGCATTTTTAGCATTACTCCCAGAGTGATTTGATTCACACTGAAGTTTGAGAGGCACTGAGTTAGAAAACCAAGTGTGATTGAAGCCTCATGTGGGATGAACTTAGAGAATAAGGTGGGG
>NW_007220701.1:0-7128 GCF_000164805.1 Carlito syrichta | reverse complement strand
AGTTGAGATTTTTCCTCTAAGTGCAAAGAAATTTATCATAGAATTTTAAAAGGCAGTGCAGCTGGGTGCAATGAAGATTCTCAAGATTGAGAAACCCTAGAAAGGAAAAAGATATAGAAAGAGATGTCAGAACATGTTGCCGCTTTCCAAATTGCTCCAAGGTTTCTCACTGGTGGCAGTGTCACAGAACAGGCATACAGCAGACCTCCAACGTGGCATGTTGTTTCACTGTACTGTTTTGCATTTATATTTGTATGTTTTTCTTCTAGCCAAAAAGTTTTCTAAACATTAACTACTTTTTGAACTTATTTGTGCTTTAAGGCCATTTTCCTATTGCTAGGTGTATTCTTTTGAGTGTAATAAATGTTTCTTGATTTGTGTTGATTGACAATGAATAAAGAAACAAGAGATTTGGATATTTGTATAGGATGCTAGTCTATTTTTATATCTCCTTCATTTTCTCATACTTTGAGCGTATCAGTTTTAAAAAATGCAGTAGTAGGAGAAAAATGCTGTAATGTTTGAATGTATGATTCCTTGGCTGGGTAATACTATTTTAGTTTGTTAAAACTTCTAACATGAGACATTATAATTCTTTTTTAAAAATAATTCTTTGATATATGTTGGCATCAAGCATTTGTTCTCTGAGATATGTTGTAAGAGCCCAGGAAGGCAGTATTGCAAAGTGGCCCAAACACAAACTATGCAAATAGTAGGTACCATCTTCCTTGACATGCCCCTGGGCTCAGACCTGTTGTAAGAATTCCTTGCTATCTTCTTGGGCTCCTGGATCATGGGCTCAGAATTTATATTTGTCTAAAAAACATGGGTGGGTTCTAGTGTTGCTGTCCTTGCCTATCTACCTGTAGGAAACTTGACCTCCCTCTCCCTAGGAGAGGCACGATCTCATTTGCTGTTTTCCAGCTGTTTCTGCTAACAGTCAAAAGATGACTAACAGTCAATGTTAAGATCCATTTAAGGAAGAATTAGGGTTGGTAGCTCACCCCTGTTATCCCAACACTTTGGGAGGCAGAGGTGAGAGGATCGCTTGAGTCCAAATGTTCAACACCAGCCTGAGCAACTTGGCAAGACTTTGTCTCTACAATAAATCAAAAAATTAGCTGGGCATGGTGGTCCATACCTGTAGTTCCAGCTACTTGGAAGGCTGAGGTTGAAGGATTGCCTGAGCCCAGCAGATCAAGGCTGTGGTGGCTGTGAGTGTGCCACTGCACTACAGCCTGGTGACAGAGTGAGACTCCAACTCAAAAAAAAAAAAAGACAGGAATTAACAAAAATGTTTTCTGTGGGAAATATAACAATCCTTATATTTCTTCTTACTCGGTAGACATGTTAAATTTTCTATCACCCATGTTTACCAAACATGTTCTTGAATTAGTGTTATGGTTCCATTAGATAGTCCATATAAGCTTTTATAGAATCTAATTTGATTTCACTGTCACCAGCATGAAAAGATGAGAAAAGACTTATCAATTTATTTACTGAGTCTCAGTGTTGAAAGTTCCCTGGTTTTTATCAATATACACTATACTTACTTGAAAGCCTAAATCTAAGTTTGAGTAATTCTTTAAAATAACAGATTCCCTTTTCATCAGTGTAAGGTTGGTTTGCCAGCATGGATTCACTCTTGAGCACATAATAATTTTAGTAACCTGTGGGTAAGTTTCAAACCTTATGTGCTGGAACATGGTGTCAACTATGACTAGTTTAATAGACATTTCTCTCTGCTCTGACCATTTATCATCTCTGTAACCATAGCTTCACTAAAGGACTAGATAAAATAAACATGCTTCTCGTGGAGACTTTTTTTATCAATGTCAGAGTATAAACTCAAAATTCCTCAGGCAAAAGATAATCTTTCAGGTGGTTAAGAATTTTATGTATTTGTTTTTACTATACGTAAATGCAAAGAAGATTTGAGACTTCTTACCATTCCAGTTATCCAGGGTGCTATCTTTCTTTTTTGATGCTAATATGGCTGCTCAGATTTTACACATCAAGTTTTTAAAATAAGAGAATCAGAAACTGAAACTTTGAGTAATAATCTACTTGGAAAAAAATTTACATGCAACCAGAAAGCTTAGAAAATTAACCAAACTAACCTTGCTGTGTATATTATCTACATAAAATTCTGAATGAATGAAAGTCACTAAATCCCATTTCATTATACAATGGCCACTCTAGGGACTTGAATATCTAATATGTTGTGTGACATGGTAAGTGTTATGGTTTGAAAGTTTGTCCCCTCCAATACTCCTGTTGAAAGTTAATCCCAATGTGGCAGTTTTAAGAGGTGAGACCTTTAAGAGATGATTGGGTCATAAGGGTTCTGCCTACAAGAATGGATTGATTCATTCATGAATTAATGGGTTACCAATGGAGAGAGTGAGGTTGGTGACTTTATAAGAAGAGGAAGAGAGACCCAAACTTGCACACTCAGTTCCCTCATCATGTGATAATCTGAGCCACCTCAGAACAATGCAGAGTGTCCCCATCAGCAAAAAGTTCCACACCATATGCAGTGCCTTGAATTTGCATTTCTGAGACTCCATCACGATAAAAAATAAATTAAATTAAAACCTTTTCTTTATAAATCATCCAGTTTCAGGTATTGGGCTTATGGAGAGATTTTGCTGCTGATGCTGTTTAACTTCATGATAGATTCTGAAACAGATCTTCTGTGGAGGAGAAAGGTAAATGATTAAAGATTAGCTCTGAATTTAGGCTTACTTAGGTTCTCTGATTTGCAACATGGATTTCTGCCTCTATGCCTGAATCCTACAATGACGGGGATTGCTTACTTCAGACCCAGTTCTTGTTGGAGCTTTCCTATGTCCAATGAAAATCAAGTCAATACCAGTGTACCAATCCGTCTGACTCCCTGGCAAATGCAGCTACTCTCCTTCAGTGGTCACATGCCCAAACAGGTTTAAGATGATCTGTTTCTTGGACATAGTTCCATCTCTTTAACAGTAATCACATCCTCTCTGTCTCTTAGTGTTCCAGGAATATCTTTAGTCTCACATTCTCATTTCCTCACATTAAAAACACCAAACTTTGGCCTTTCTCCTATGATTCATCGTCCAGCCTTATTGAACTACATGGTTTTGACTGGATTTATTTTTGTGATTAGACTCTGTTCTGGCATATTCCATTGCTACCTGAGCTTGAATTATGATGGGGAGAAAGAATTCTAAGAAATCTTGTGGTTGGTATACTACAATCCCCGGCAGCATTATTAATCTTGGAAGATTCATTTCTCTCTAATAAGGTATACAAGCACATAAACCATGCTATAGAATAATGTGATAAATTAAATCTCAATCATAATTTCTATTTTGGATACTCACTATGTATCTTGCTAAGCAATTTATAAGCATCACTTAATGTTTATAATGTCTTCCATCTCAAAATAATTTTATAAGGCAGGTGCTATTTATCACATTGTACAGATGAAACCCAGAGAGACTGAAACACATATCCGGATCACAGTCAGTAAGTGCAAGAAACAGTGTTTTTTCTCTCAGTGTGTCTAAGTATAAAGTTATGTTCTTTTAAAAAATTAAATTCAGCTGGGCTCGGTGGCTTAGCCTGTAATTCCAGCACTTTGGGAGGCTGAGGCCAATGGATTACCTGAGCCTGTGGGTTTGAGACCCACCCAGACAGCTTGGCAAGACCTCGTCTCTACCATAAATCAAAAATTAGCTGGGCATGGTAGCACGTGCCTGTAATTCTGACTTGGAAGGCTGAGGTGGAAGGATCACCAGAGCCCAGCAAGTCGAGGCTGCAGTGGCGGAGAGTGTGCCACTGCACTCCAGTCTGGGTGACAGAGTGAGACTCCAACTTAAAAAAAAAATTAGTTCATTAATTTAATTTAATTTATTTATTTTATAGTCAAGGGATACAAGTGCATGTTTATTATGTGGACATGTTGGGGATTGGGTTTCAGGTGGCTCATTCTCCTGACAGAGAACATTGTACCCAATAGGTAATTTCTGGATCCTTAATCCCTCTGCCTCCTTTCCTTTTAGTGTTCCAAATGTCTATTTTTTCCATCTTCGTGCCCATTTTTAGCTCCCACATATAGGTGAAAACATAGGGTGTTTGGATTTCTGTTTCTTTGTTTGTTATCTTAAGATGTTGATCTCTAGCTCCAGCCATGTTGCTGCAAGGAACATAATTTTGTTCTTTTTCATGGCTACAAAATATTCTATGGTGTATATATACCACATTTTCTCTATCCAGTTAATCATTGATGACTTAGGTTGGTTCCATGATTTTGCTGTTGTGAATAGTGCTGCAATGAACATATGAGTACAGGTCTTTTTAAAAATATATTGATTTCTATTTTAGGGGGTAGATACCTAGTGAGATTTCTGTATCATGTGATAGTTCTATTTTTAGACCTTGGGAAAGTCTTTATACTGTTTTTCATAGAGGACAATCCAGTTTAAAAATCCCAGCAGTGTATGAGCATTCTTTTTTGTCCATATCCAAGGAACACCAGTGTTTCTTTGACTTTTTAATGATAACCATTCTGACTGGCATATGGTGATATCTCATTGTAGTTTTAATTTGTCTTTCTCTGATGGTTAATGATGCTGAGCAGTTTTTCATGTTTGATGCCCACTTGTGTATCTTCTGTGGGAAATGTCTACTTAAAGCCTTTGCCTACTTTTTTTGATGATTTTTTAAAATATTGAGTTATTTGAGTTCTTTCAAATTCTGAAGATTAGTTGTTCATCTGAGGCATACTTTGCAAATGTTTTCTCCCATTATGTAGGTTTTCTGTTAACTCTGTTGATTATTTCTTTTGTTATGCAGTCTTTTTTAGTTTAATTAAATCTGATTTGTCTATTTATGCTTTTGTCACATTTGCTTTTGGGTCTCCATAATAAATTTTTGCCTAGGCTGATGTTCAAAATAATTTTTATTATGTTTTCATCTAGAATTGTTATAGTTTCAGGTCTTACATTTATATATCTTTGGTCTATCTTGAATTAATTTTTGCATATGGTGAGAGGTAGGAGTCCAGTTTCATTCTTCTGCAAATGGCCAGTCAGTTTTTCCAGAACCATTTATTGAATAGATTATCCTTTCTTCATTGTTTACTTTTTTTGGCTTTGTTGGTGATCTGTCGGTTGTAAGTGTGTGGCTTTATTTCTGGGTTCTCTACTCTGTTTCATCTATCTGTCTATTCTTGTAGCATGCTGGTATAATTATTATAACCATGTAATATAATTTGAAATCAGACAGTGAGATGCTCTACATTTATTCTTTTTACTTAGGACTGCTTTGTCTCTTTTTTGGTTACATATAAACTTTAGGATTTTTTTTTCTAATTCTGTGAGAAATAATTTTTTTTATAGAGATTTCACTGAATCTGTGAATTGCTTTGGGCAGTATGGTCATTTTTACAATATTGGTTCTTCTAATCTATGAGTGTGGGATGGTCTTCCATTGTTTGTGTTGTCTACAGTTATTTTCAATCAGTGTTTTGTAGTTCTCCTTATAGAGATATTTTACTTTCTTGGTTAAATAAATTCCTAGATATTTTAATTTTTTCTGTGGTTATTGTAAATGGAATTGTGCTCTTAATTTTGGTTCTCAGGTTGAGTATTACTGTTGTAGAGAAATGCTACTGATTTTTGTGTATTGATTTTGTATCCTGAGCTTTTACTGAAGTCATTTATCATGTCTAGAAGCCTCTTGAAGGAGTCTTTAGAGTTTTCTACATATACAATCATATTATCAGCAAACAGAGATGGTTTGACTTTCTTGTTGCTAATTGGAATGCCTTCTATTTCATTCTCTCTTGCCAGATTGCTCTTGCTAGGACTTCCAATGTGATATTGAACAGGAGTGATGAGACTGGTTATCACTATCTTGTTCCAGTTCTGAAGGGGGGATATTTTCAACTTTCCCCATTGAGTCTGATATTGGTTTTGGGTTTGTCATATGTGGTTCTTATTATTTTGACATATTTTCCTTCAGTGCCTAGTTTGTTGGGAGGGAGGTTAATCATGAAAGCATGCTGAATTTTATCAAATGCCTTTTCTGTATCTATTAAAATGATCATATGGTTTTTGTTTTAATTCTGTTTATGTGGGGAATCATATTTATTGATTTGCAGATACTGACCGATCCTTGAATCCTTGGAATAAAATCCTCTTGATCATGATGAATTTTATTTTTATGTACTGTTGAATTTGGTTTGTCAGAATTTTGTGAAGGATTTTTGCATCTATGTTCATCAGAGACCAAAGTCATATTCTTAATCACAACATTATACATGTGTCTAAGGATAATCAGTATTTCAGATTTGTTAAAGGTTTTATTGACTTCAATAAGATAGCACTAATAAGGTTGTAATGTACATTATATGCTTTGAAAACAAATACCCAAATGTCTGATGGTGGATTAATGTGACTTTATCTACAACCTTTCCCTTTGTGTAATCCAAGATACTCATTAAAGTAATGAGGCCTATTTGGAAAAGCATAATACTAACACTATTTTTCTACTTCAAACATCAAGCACGTCCTCTAAATACCATAAATAAAAATACCTGCAGTGAGTAAAAGTTATTTTAAAAATGCTTATATCCTATCTGGATATTAAAAAAATCGAGACATCTTATGATATTAAGACAATAATAGAGGTGATTAGGAATAAAGACATAAAAGGAAATAGAAACAATTGCAGAAATCATGCTGCATATACATATAATACCAAAAGCTAATAGAAAAGGAAACGTGTGGAGTTATATAATTTTTATGTTTAAAAAACACTGCAAACATCTAATTTGGCCATTTTTTCTGATTTTTTTTTTTTTGAGTTGGAGTCTCACTCCGTCGCCCCGACTGGAGTGCAGTGGCCGCTCCTGGTCACCGCTGGGCTCCAGCGATCCTTCCCCTCAGTCTTCTGAGTAGCCGGAATTACAGGCGCATGCTACCACGCCCGGCTAGTTTTTCATTTATTGTAGAGAATAGGTCTTGCCAAGTTGCTCAGGCACCAAATTGCCCAGGCGTCTTGAACCGCGGGCTCAGGCAATCCACTCACCTCAGCCTCCCGAGGCGTGGGATTACAGGCTGAGCCACCGAGCCCAGG
>NW_007220700.1:0-7084 GCF_000164805.1 Carlito syrichta | reverse complement strand
GAATTTTAAAAGGCAGTGCAGCTGGGTGCAATGAAGATCTCAAGATTGAGAAACCCTAGAAAGGAAAAGATATAGAAAGAGATGTCAGAACATGTTGCCGCTTTCCAAATTGCTACAAGGTTTCTCACTGGTGGCAGTGTCACAGAACAGGCATACAGCAGACCTCCAACGTGGCATGTTGTTTCACTGTACTGTTTTGCATTTATATTTGTATGTTTTTCTTCTAGCCAAAAAGTTTTCTAAACATTAACTACTTTTTGAACTTATTTGTGCTTGAAGGCCATTTTCCTATTGCTAGGTGTATTCTTTTGAGTGTAATAAATGTTTCTTGATTTGTGTTGATTGACAATGAATAAAGAAACAAGAGATTTGGATATTTGTATAGGATGCTAGTCTATTTTTATATCTCCTTCATTTTCTCATACTTTGAGCGTATCAGTTTTAAAAAATGCAGTAGTAGGAGAAAAATGCTGTAATGTTTGAATGTATGATTCCTTGGCTGGGTAATACTATTTAGTTTGTTAAAACTTCTAACATGAGACATTATAATTCTTTTTTAAAAATAATTCTTTGATATATGTTGGCATCAAGCATTTGTTCTCTGAGATATGTTGTAAGAGCCCAGGAAGGCAGTATTGCAAAGTGGCCCAAACACAAACTATGCAAATAGTAGGTACCATCTTCCTTGACATGCCCCTGGGCTCAGACCTGTTGTAAGAATTCCTTGCTATCTTCTTGGGCTCCTGGATCATGGGCTCAGAATTTATATTTGTCTAAAAAACATGGGTGGGTTCTAGTGTTGCTGTCCTTGCCTATCTACCTGTAGGAAACTTGACCTCCCTCTCCCTAGGAGAGGCACGATCTCATTTGCTGTTTTCCAGCTGTTTCTGCTAACAGTCAAAAGATGACTAACAGTCAATGTTAAGATCCATTTAAGGAAGAATTAGGGTTGGTAGCTCACCCCTGTTATCCCAACACTTTGGGAGGCAGAGGTGAGAGGATCGCTTGAGTCCAAATGTTCAACACCAGCCTGAGCAACTTGGCAAGACTTTGTCTCTACAATAAATCAAAAAATTAGCTGGGCATGGTGGTCCATACCTGTAGTTCCAGCTACTTGGAAGGCTGAGGTTGAAGGATTGCCTGAGCCCAGCAGATCAAGGCTGTGGTGGCTGTGAGTGTGCCACTGCACTACAGCCTGGTGACAGAGTGAGACTCCAACTCAAAAAAAAAAAAAGACAGGAATTAACAAAAATGTTTTCTGTGGGAAATATAACAATCCTTATATTTCTTCTTACTCGGTAGACATGTTAAATTTTCTATCACCCATGTTTACCAAACATGTTCTTGAATTAGTGTTATGGTTCCATTAGATAGTCCATATAAGCTTTTATAGAATCTAATTTGATTTCACTGTCACCAGCATGAAAAGATGAGAAAAGACTTATCAATTTATTTACTGAGTCTCAGTGTTGAAAGTTCCCTGGTTTTTATCAATATACACTATACTTACTTGAAAGCCTAAATCTAAGTTTGAGTAATTCTTTAAAATAACAGATTCCCTTTTCATCAGTGTAAGGTTGGTTTGCCAGCATGGATTCACTCTTGAGCACATAATAATTTTAGTAACCTGTGGGTAAGTTTCAAACCTTATGTGCTGGAACATGGTGTCAACTATGACTAGTTTAATAGACATTTCTCTCTGCTCTGACCATTTATCATCTCTGTAACCATAGCTTCACTAAAGGACTAGATAAAATAAACATGCTTCTCGTGGAGACTTTTTTTATCAATGTCAGAGTATAAACTCAAAATTCCTCAGGCAAAAGATAATCTTTCAGGTGGTTAAGAATTTTATGTATTTGTTTTTACTATACGTAAATGCAAAGAAGATTTGAGACTTCTTACCATTCCAGTTATCCAGGGTGCTATCTTTCTTTTTTGATGCTAATATGGCTGCTCAGATTTTACACATCAAGTTTTTAAAATAAGAGAATCAGAAACTGAAACTTTGAGTAATAAACTACTTGGAAAAAAGTTACATGCAACCAGAAAGCTTAGAAAATTAACCAAACTAACCTTGCTGTGTATATTATCTACATAAAATTCTGAATGAATGAAAGTCACTAAATCCCATTTCATTATACAATGGCCACTCTAGGGACTTGAATATCTAATATGTTGTGTGACATGGTAAGTGTTATGGTTTGAAAGTTTGTCCCCTCCAATACTCCTGTTGAAAGTTAATCCCAATGTGGCAGTTTTAAGAGGTGAGACCTTTAAGAGATGATTGGGTCATAAGGGTTCTGCCTACAAGAATGGATTGATTCACTCATGAATTAATGGGTTACCAATGGAGAGAGTGAGGTTGGTGACTTTATAAGAAGAGGAAGAGAGACCCAAACTTGCACACTCAGTTCCCTCATCATGTGATAATCTGAGCCACCTCAGAACAATGCAGAGTGTCCCCATCAGCAAAAAGTTCCACACCATATGCAGTGCCTTGAATTTGCATTTCTGAGACTCCATCACGATAAAAAATAAATTAAATTAAAACCTTTTCTTTATAAATCATCCAGTTTCAGGTATTGGGCTTATGGAGAGATTTTGCTGCTGATGCTGTTTAACTTCATGCTAGATTCTGAAACAGATCTTCTGTGGAGGAGAAAGGTAAATGATTAAAGATTAGCTCTGAATTTAGGCTTACTTAGGTTCTCTGATTTGCAACATGGATTTCTGCCTCTATGCCTGAATCCTACAATGACGGGGATTGCTTACTTCAGACCCAGTTCTTGTTGGAGCTTTCCTATGTCCAATGAAAATCAAGTCAATACCAGTGTACCAATCCGTCTGACTCCCTGGCAAATGCAGCTACTCTCCTTCAGTGGTCACATGCCCAAACAGGTTTAAGATGATCTGTTTCTTGGACATAGTTCCATCTCTTTAACAGTAATCACATCCTCTCTGTCTCTTAGTGTTCCAGGAATATCTTTAGTCTCACATTCTCATTTCCTCACATTAAAAACACCAAACTTTGGCCTTTCTCCTATGATTCATCGTCCAGCCTTATTGAACTACATGGTTTTGACTGGATTTATTTTTGTGATTAGACTCTGTTCTGGCATATTCCATTGCTACCTGAGCTTGAATTATGATGGGGAGAAAGAATTCTAAGAAATCTTGTGGTTGGTATACTACAATCCCCGGCAGCATTATTAATCTTGGAAGATTCATTTCTCTCTAATAAGGTATACAAGCACATAAACCATGCTATAGAATAATGTGATAAATTAAATCTCAATCATAATTTCTATTTTGGATACTCACTATGTATCTTGCTAAGCAATTTATAAGCATCACTTAATGTTTATAATGTCTTCCATCTCAAAATAATTTTATAAGGCAGGTGCTATTTATCACATTGTACAGATGAAACCCAGAGAGACTGAAACACATATCCGGATCACAGTCAGTAAGTGCAAGAAACAGTGTTTTTTCTCTCAGTGTGTCTAAGTATAAAGTTATGTTCTTTTAAAAAATTAAATTCAGCTGGGCTCGGTGGCTTAGCCTGTAATTCCAGCACTTTGGGAGGCTGAGGCCAATGGATTACCTGAGCCTGTGGGTTTGAGACCCACCCAGACAGCTTGGCAAGACCTCGTCTCTACCATAAATCAAAAATTAGCTGGGCATGGTAGCACGTGCCTGTAATTCTGACTTGGAAGGCTGAGGTGGAAGGATCACCAGAGCCCAGCAAGTCGAGGCTGCAGTGGCGGAGAGTGTGCCACTGCACTCCAGTCTGGGTGACAGAGTGAGACTCCAACTTAAAAAAAAAATTAGTTCATTAATTTAATTTAATTTATTTATTTTATAGTCAAGGGATACAAGTGCATGTTTATTATGTGGACATGTTGGGGATTGGGTTTCAGGTGGCTCATTCTCCTGACAGAGAACATTGTACCCAATAGGTAATTTCTGGATCCTTAATCCCTCTGCCTCCTTTCCTTTTAGTGTTCCAAATGTCTATTTTTTCCATCTTCGTGCCCATTTTTAGCTCCCACATATAGGTGAAAACATAGGGTGTTTGGATTTCTGTTTCTTTGTTTGTTATCTTAAGATGTTGATCTCTAGCTCCAGCCATGTTGCTGCAAGGAACATAATTTTGTTCTTTTTCATGGCTACAAAATATTCTATGGTGTATATATACCACATTTTCTCTATCCAGTTAATCATTGATGACTTAGGTTGGTTCCATGATTTTGCTGTTGTGAATAGTGCTGCAATGAACATATGAGTACAGGTCTTTTTAAAAATATATTGATTTCTATTTTAGGGGGTAGATACCTAGTGAGATTTCTGTATCATGTGATAGTTCTATTTTTAGACCTTGGGAAAGTCTTTATACTGTTTTTCATAGAGGACAATCCAGTTTAAAAATCCCAGCAGTGTATGAGCATTCTTTTTTGTCCATATCCAAGGAACACCAGTGTTTCTTTGACTTTTTAATGATAACCATTCTGACTGGCATATGGTGATATCTCATTGTAGTTTTAATTTGTCTTTCTCTGATGGTTAATGATGCTGAGCAGTTTTTCATGTTTGATGCCCACTTGTGTATCTTCTGTGGGAAATGTCTACTTAAAGCCTTTGCCTACTTTTTTTGATGATTTTTTAAAATATTGAGTTATTTGAGTTCTTTCAAATTCTGAAGATTAGTTGTTCATCTGAGGCATACTTTGCAAATGTTTTCTCCCATTATGTAGGTTTTCTGTTAACTCTGTTGATTATTTCTTTTGTTATGCAGTCTTTTTTAGTTTAATTAAATCTGATTTGTCTATTTATGCTTTTGTCACATTTGCTTTTGGGTCTCCATAATAAATTTTTGCCTAGGCTGATGTTCAAAATAATTTTTATTATGTTTTCATCTAGAATTGTTATAGTTTCAGGTCTTACATTTATATATCTTTGGTCTATCTTGAATTAATTTTTGCATATGGTGAGAGGTAGGAGTCCAGTTTCATTCTTCTGCAAATGGCCAGTCAGTTTTTCCAGAACCATTTATTGAATAGATTATCCTTTCTTCATTGTTTACTTTTTTTGGCTTTGTTGGTGATCTGTCGGTTGTAAGTGTGTGGCTTTATTTCTGGGTTCTCTACTCTGTTTCATCTATCTGTCTATTCTTGTAGCATGCTGGTATAATTATTATAACCATGTAATATAATTTGAAATCAGACAGTGAGATGCTCTACATTTATTCTTTTTACTTAGGACTGCTTTGTCTCTTTTTTGGTTACATATAAACTTTAGGATTTTTTTTTCTAATTCTGTGAGAAATAATTTTTTTTATAGAGATTTCACTGAATCTGTGAATTGCTTTGGGCAGTATGGTCATTTTTACAATATTGGTTCTTCTAATCTATGAGTGTGGGATGGTCTTCCATTGTTTGTGTTGTCTACAGTTATTTTCAATCAGTGTTTTGTAGTTCTCCTTATAGAGATATTTTACTTTCTTGGTTAAATAAATTCCTAGATATTTTAATTTTTTCTGTGGTTATTGTAAATGGAATTGTGCTCTTAATTTTGGTTCTCAGGTTGAGTATTACTGTTGTAGAGAAATGCTACTGATTTTTGTGTATTGATTTTGTATCCTGAGCTTTTACTGAAGTCATTTATCATGTCTAGAAGCCTCTTGAAGGAGTCTTTAGAGTTTTCTACATATACAATCATATTATCAGCAAACAGAGATGGTTTGACTTTCTTGTTGCTAATTGGAATGCCTTCTATTTCATTCTCTCTTGCCAGATTGCTCTTGCTAGGACTTCCAATGTGATATTGAACAGGAGTGATGAGACTGGTTATCACTATCTTGTTCCAGTTCTGAAGGGGGGATATTTTCAACTTTCCCCATTGAGTCTGATATTGGTTTTGGGTTTGTCATATGTGGTTCTTATTATTTTGACATATTTTCCTTCAGTGCCTAGTTTGTTGGGAGGGAGGTTAATCATGAAAGCATGCTGAATTTTATCAAATGCCTTTTCTGTATCTATTAAAATGATCATATGGTTTTTGTTTTAATTCTGTTTATGTGGGGAATCATATTTATTGATTTGCAGATACTGACCGATCCTTGAATCCTTGGAATAAAATCCTCTTGATCATGATGAATTTTATTTTTATGTACTGTTGAATTTGGTTTGTCAGAATTTTGTGAAGGATTTTTGCATCTATGTTCATCAGAGACCAAAGTCATATTCTTAATCACAACATTATACATGTGTCTAAGGATAATCAGTATTTCAGATTTGTTAAAGGTTTTATTGACTTCAATAAGATAGCACTAATAAGGTTGTAATGTACATTATATGCTTTGAAAACAAATACCCAAATGTCTGATGGTGGATTAATGTGACTTTATCTACAACCTTTCCCTTTGTGTAATCCAAGATACTCATTAAAGTAATGAGGCCTATTTGGAAAAGCATAATACTAACACTATTTTTCTACTTCAAACATCAAGCACGTCCTCTAAATACCATAAATAAAAATACCTGCAGTGAGTAAAAGTTATTTTAAAAATGCTTATATCCTATCTGGATATTAAAAAAATCGAGACATCTTATGATATTAAGACAATAATAGAGGTGATTAGGAATAAAGACATAAAAGGAAATAGAAACAATTGCAGAAATCATGCTGCATATACATATAATACCAAAAGCTAATAGAAAAGGAAACGTGTGGAGTTATATAATTTTTATGTTTAAAAAACACTGCAAACATCTAATTTGGCCATTTTTTCTGATTTTTTTTTTTTTGAGTTGGAGTCTCACTCCGTCGCCCCGACTGGAGTGCAGTGGCCGCTCCTGGTCACCGCTGGGCTCCAGCGATCCTTCCCCTCAGTCTTCTGAGTAGCCGGAATTACAGGCGCATGCTACCACGCCCGGCTAGTTTTTCATTTATTGTAGAGAATAGGTCTTGCCAAGTTGCTCAGGCACCAAATTGCCCAGGCGTCTTGAACCGCGGGCTCAGGCAATCCACTCACCTCAGCCTCCCGAGGCGTGGGATTACAGGCTGAGCCACCGAGCCCAGG
>NW_007220699.1:0-7002 GCF_000164805.1 Carlito syrichta | reverse complement strand
GATGTCAGAACATGTTGCCGCTTTCCAATTGCTCCAAGGTTTCTCACTGGTGGCAGTGTCACAGAACAGGCATACAGCAGACCTCCAACTGGCATGTTGTTTCACTGTACTGTTTTGCATTTATATTTGTATGTTTTTCTTCTAGCCAAAAAGTTTTCTAAACATTAACTACTTTTTGAACTTATTTGTGCTTGAAGGCCATTTTCCTATTGCTAGGTGTATTCTTTTGAGTGTAATAAATGTTTCTTGATTTGTGTTGATTGACAATGAATAAAGAAACAAGAGATTTGGATATTTGTATAGGATGCTAGTCTATTTTTATATCTCCTTCATTTTCTCATACTTTGAGCGTATCAGTTTTAAAAAATGCAGTAGTAGGAGAAAAATGCTGTAATGTTTGAATGTATGATTCCTTGGCTGGGTAATACTATTTAGTTTGCTAAAACTTCTAACATGAGACATTATAATTCTTTTTTAAAAATAATTCTTTGATATATGTTGGCATCAAGCATTTGTTCTCTGAGATATGTTGTAAGAGCCCAGGAAGGCAGTATTGCAAAGTGGCCCAAACACAAACTATGCAAATAGTAGGTACCATCTTCCTTGACATGCCCCTGGGCTCAGACCTGTTGTAAGAATTCCTTGCTATCTTCTTGGGCTCCTGGATCATGGGCTCAGAATTTATATTTGTCTAAAAAACATGGGTGGGTTCTAGTGTTGCTGTCCTTGCCTATCTACCTGTAGGAAACTTGACCTCCCTCTCCCTAGGAGAGGCACGATCTCATTTGCTGTTTTCCAGCTGTTTCTGCTTACAGTCAAAAGATGACTAACAGTCAATGTTAAGATCCATTTAAGGAAGAATTAGGGTTGGTAGCTCACCCCTGTTATCCCAACACTTTGGGAGGCAGAGGTGAGAGGATCGCTTGAGTCCAAATGTTCAACACCAGCCTGAGCAACTTGGCAAGACTTTGTCTCTACAATAAATCAAAAAATTAGCTGGGCATGGTGGTCCATACCTGTAGTTCCAGCTACTTGGAAGGCTGAGGTTGAAGGATTGCCTGAGCCCAGCAGATCAAGGCTGTGGTGGCTGTGAGTGTGCCACTGCACTACAGCCTGGTGACAGAGTGAGACTCCAACTCAAAAAAAAAAAAAGACAGGAATTAACAAAAATGTTTTCTGTGGGAAATATAACAATCCTTATATTTCTTCTTACTCGGTAGACATGTTAAATTTTCTATCACCCATGTTTACCAAACATGTTCTTGAATTAGTGTTATGGTTCCATTAGATAGTCCATATAAGCTTTTATAGAATCTAATTTGATTTCACTGTCACCAGCATGAAAAGATGAGAAAAGACTTATCAATTTATTTACTGAGTCTCAGTGTTGAAAGTTCCCTGGTTTTTATCAATATACACTATACTTACTTGAAAGCCTAAATCTAAGTTTGAGTAATTCTTTAAAATAACAGATTCCCTTTTCATCAGTGTAAGGTTGGTTTGCCAGCATGGATTCACTCTTGAGCACATAATAATTTTAGTAACCTGTGGGTAAGTTTCAAACCTTATGTGCTGGAACATGGTGTCAACTATGACTAGTTTAATAGACATTTCTCTCTGCTCTGACCATTTATCATCTCTGTAACCATAGCTTCACTAAAGGACTAGATAAAATAAACATGCTTCTCGTGGAGACTTTTTTTATCAATGTCAGAGTATAAACTCAAAATTCCTCAGGCAAAAGATAATCTTTCAGGTGGTTAAGAATTTTATGTATTTGTTTTTACTATACGTAAATGCAAAGAAGATTTGAGACTTCTTACCATTCCAGTTATCCAGGGTGCTATCTTTCTTTTTTGATGCTAATATGGCTGCTCAGATTTTACACATCAAGTTTTTAAAATAAGAGAATCAGAAACTGAAACTTTGAGTAATAAACTACTTGGAAAAAAGTTACATGCAACCAGAAAGCTTAGAAAATTAACCAAACTAACCTTGCTGTGTATATTATCTACATAAAATTCTGAATGAATGAAAGTCACTAAATCCCATTTCATTATACAATGGCCACTCTAGGGACTTGAATATCTAATATGTTGTGTGACATGGTAAGTGTTATGGTTTGAAAGTTTGTCCCCTCCAATACTCCTGTTGAAAGTTAATCCCAATGTGGCAGTTTTAAGAGGTGAGACCTTTAAGAGATGATTGGGTCATAAGGGTTCTGCCTACAAGAATGGATTGATTCACTCATGAATTAATGGGTTACCAATGGAGAGAGTGAGGTTGGTGACTTTATAAGAAGAGGAAGAGAGACCCAAACTTGCACACTCAGTTCCCTCATCATGTGATAATCTGAGCCACCTCAGAACAATGCAGAGTGTCCCCATCAGCAAAAAGTTCCACACCATATGCAGTGCCTTGAATTTGCATTTCTGAGACTCCATCACGATAAAAAATAAATTAAATTAAAACCTTTTCTTTATAAATCATCCAGTTTCAGGTATTGGGCTTATGGAGAGATTTTGCTGCTGATGCTGTTTAACTTCATGCTAGATTCTGAAACAGATCTTCTGTGGAGGAGAAAGGTAAATGATTAAAGATTAGCTCTGAATTTAGGCTTACTTAGGTTCTCTGATTTGCAACATGGATTTCTGCCTCTATGCCTGAATCCTACAATGACGGGGATTGCTTACTTCAGACCCAGTTCTTGTTGGAGCTTTCCTATGTCCAATGAAAATCAAGTCAATACCAGTGTACCAATCCGTCTGACTCCCTGGCAAATGCAGCTACTCTCCTTCAGTGGTCACATGCCCAAACAGGTTTAAGATGATCTGTTTCTTGGACATAGTTCCATCTCTTTAACAGTAATCACATCCTCTCTGTCTCTTAGTGTTCCAGGAATATCTTTAGTCTCACATTCTCATTTCCTCACATTAAAAACACCAAACTTTGGCCTTTCTCCTATGATTCATCGTCCAGCCTTATTGAACTACATGGTTTTGACTGGATTTATTTTTGTGATTAGACTCTGTTCTGGCATATCCCATGCTACCTGAGCTTGAACTATGATGGGGAGAAAGAATTCTAAGAAATCTTGTGATTGGTATAATTCAATCCCCGGCAGCATTATTAATCTTGGAAGATTCATTTCTCTCTAATAAGGTATACAAGCACATAAACCATGCTATAGAATAATGTGATAAATTAAATCTCAATCATAATTTTTATTTTGGATACTCACTATGTATCTTGCTAAGCAATTTATAAGCATCACTTAATGTTTTATAATGTCTTCCATCTCAAAATAATTTTATAAGGCAGGTGCTATTTATCACATTGTACAGATGAAACCCAGAGAGACTGAAACACATATCCGGATCACAGTCAGTAAGTGCAAGAAACAGTGTTTTTTCTCTCAGTGTGTCTAAGTATAAAGTTATGTTCTTTTAAAAAATTAAATTCAGCTGGGCTCGGTGGCTTAGCCTGTAATTCCAGCACTTTGGGAGGGTGAGGCCAATGGATTACTTGAGCCTGTGGGTTTGAGACCCACCCAGACAGCTTGGCAAGACCTCGTCTTTACCATAAATCAAAAATTAGCTGGGCATGGTAGCACGGGCCTGTAATTCTGACTTGGAAGGCTGAGGTGGAAGGATCACCAGAGCCCAGCAAGTCGAGGCTGCAGTGGCAGAGAGTGTGCCACTGCACTCCAGTCTGGGTGACAGAGTGAGACTCCAACTTAAAAAAAAAATTAGTTCATTAATTTAATTTAATTTATTTATTTTATAGTCAAGGGATACAAGTGCATGTTTATTATGTGGACATGTTGGGGATTGGGTTTCAGGTGGCTCATTCTCCTGACAGAGAACATTGTACCCAATAGGTAATTTCTGGATCCTTAATCCCTCTGCCTCCTTTCCTTTTAGTGTTCCAAATGTCTATTTTTTCCATCTTCGTGCCCATTTTTAGCTCCCACATATAGGTGAAAACATAGGGTGTTTGGATTTCTGTTTCTTTGTTTGTTATCTTAAGATGTTGATCTCTAGCTCCAGCCATGTTGCTGCAAGGAACATAATTTTGTTCTTTTTCATGGCTACAAAATATTCTATGGTGTATATATACCACATTTTCTCTATCCAGTTAATCATTGATGACTTAGGTTGGTTCCATGATTTTGCTGTTGTGAATAGTGCTGCAATGAACATATGAGTACAGGTCTTTTTAAAAATATATTGATTTCTATTTTAGGGGGTAGATACCTAGTGAGATTTCTGTATCATGTGATAGTTCTATTTTTAGACCTTGGGAAAGTCTTTATACTGTTTTTCATAGAGGACAATCCAGTTTAAAAATCCCAGCAGTGTATGAGCATTCTTTTTTGTCCATATCCAAGGAACACCAGTGTTTCTTTGACTTTTTAATGATAACCATTCTGACTGGCATATGGTGATATCTCATTGTAGTTTTAATTTGTCTTTCTCTGATGGTTAATGATGCTGAGCAGTTTTTCATGTTTGATGCCCACTTGTGTATCTTCTGTGGGAAATGTCTACTTAAAGCCTTTGCCTACTTTTTTTGATGATTTTTTAAAATATTGAGTTATTTGAGTTCTTTCAAATTCTGAAGATTAGTTGTTCATCTGAGGCATACTTTGCAAATGTTTTCTCCCATTATGTAGGTTTTCTGTTAACTCTGTTGATTATTTCTTTTGTTATGCAGTCTTTTTTAGTTTAATTAAATCTGATTTGTCTATTTATGCTTTTGTCACATTTGCTTTTGGGTCTCCATAATAAATTTTTGCCTAGGCTGATGTTCAAAATAATTTTTATTATGTTTTCATCTAGAATTGTTATAGTTTCAGGTCTTACATTTATATATCTTTGGTCTATCTTGAATTAATTTTTGCATATGGTGAGAGGTAGGAGTCCAGTTTCATTCTTCTGCAAATGGCCAGTCAGTTTTTCCAGAACCATTTATTGAATAGATTATCCTTTCTTCATTGTTTACTTTTTTTGGCTTTGTTGGTGATCTGTCGGTTGTAAGTGTGTGGCTTTATTTCTGGGTTCTCTACTCTGTTTCATCTATCTGTCTATTCTTGTAGCATGCTGGTATAATTATTATAACCATGTAATATAATTTGAAATCAGACAGTGAGATGCTCTACATTTATTCTTTTTACTTAGGACTGCTTTGTCTCTTTTTTGGTTACATATAAACTTTAGGATTTTTTTTTCTAATTCTGTGAGAAATAATTTTTTTTATAGAGATTTCACTGAATCTGTGAATTGCTTTGGGCAGTATGGTCATTTTTACAATATTGGTTCTTCTAATCTATGAGTGTGGGATGGTCTTCCATTGTTTGTGTTGTCTACAGTTATTTTCAATCAGTGTTTTGTAGTTCTCCTTATAGAGATATTTTACTTTCTTGGTTAAATAAATTCCTAGATATTTTAATTTTTTCTGTGGTTATTGTAAATGGAATTGTGCTCTTAATTTTGGTTCTCAGGTTGAGTATTACTGTTGTAGAGAAATGCTACTGATTTTTGTGTATTGATTTTGTATCCTGAGCTTTTACTGAAGTCATTTATCATGTCTAGAAGCCTCTTGAAGGAGTCTTTAGAGTTTTCTACATATACAATCATATTATCAGCAAACAGAGATGGTTTGACTTTCTTGTTGCTAATTGGAATGCCTTCTATTTCATTCTCTCTTGCCAGATTGCTCTTGCTAGGACTTCCAATGTGATATTGAACAGGAGTGATGAGACTGGTTATCACTATCTTGTTCCAGTTCTGAAGGGGGGATATTTTCAACTTTCCCCATTGAGTCTGATATTGGTTTTGGGTTTGTCATATGTGGTTCTTATTATTTTGACATATTTTCCTTCAGTGCCTAGTTTGTTGGGAGGGAGGTTAATCATGAAAGCATGCTGAATTTTATCAAATGCCTTTTCTGTATCTATTAAAATGATCATATGGTTTTTGTTTTAATTCTGTTTATGTGGGGAATCATATTTATTGATTTGCAGATACTGACCGATCCTTGAATCCTTGGAATAAAATCCTCTTGATCATGATGAATTTTATTTTTATGTACTGTTGAATTTGGTTTGTCAGAATTTTGTGAAGGATTTTTGCATCTATGTTCATCAGAGACCAAAGTCATATTCTTAATCACAACATTATACATGTGTCTAAGGATAATCAGTATTTCAGATTTGTTAAAGGTTTTATTGACTTCAATAAGATAGCACTAATAAGGTTGTAATGTACATTATATGCTTTGAAAACAAATACCCAAATGTCTGATGGTGGATTAATGTGACTTTATCTACAACCTTTCCCTTTGTGTAATCCAAGATACTCATTAAAGTAATGAGGCCTATTTGGAAAAGCATAATACTAACACTATTTTTCTACTTCAAACATCAAGCACGTCCTCTAAATACCATAAATAAAAATACCTGCAGTGAGTAAAAGTTATTTTAAAAATGCTTATATCCTATCTGGATATTAAAAAAATCGAGACATCTTATGATATTAAGACAATAATAGAGGTGATTAGGAATAAAGACATAAAAGGAAATAGAAACAATTGCAGAAATCATGCTGCATATACATATAATACCAAAAGCTAATAGAAAAGGAAACGTGTGGAGTTATATAATTTTTATGTTTAAAAAACACTGCAAACATCTAATTTGGCCATTTTTTCTGATTTTTTTTTTTTTGAGTTGGAGTCTCACTCCGTCGCCCCGACTGGAGTGCAGTGGCCGCTCCTGGTCACCGCTGGGCTCCAGCGATCCTTCCCCTCAGTCTTCTGAGTAGCCGGAATTACAGGCGCATGCTACCACGCCCGGCTAGTTTTTCATTTATTGTAGAGAATAGGTCTTGCCAAGTTGCTCAGGCACCAAATTGCCCAGGCGTCTTGAACCGCGGGCTCAGGCAATCCACTCACCTCAGCCTCCCGAGGCGTGGGATTACAGGCTGAGCCACCGAGCCCAGG
>NW_007220698.1:0-4934 GCF_000164805.1 Carlito syrichta | reverse complement strand
CATCCTTCCCCTCAGTCTTCTGAGTAGCCGGAATTACAGGCGCATGCTACCACGCCCGGCTAGTTTTTCATTTATTGTAGAGAATAGGTCTTGCCAAGTTGCTCAGGCACCAAATTGCCCAGGCGTCTTGAACCGCGGGCTCAGGCAATCCACTCACCTCAGCCTCCCGAGGCGTGGGATTACAGGCTGAGCCACCGAGCCCAGCTCTAATTTTTAAAGAAGTCATTGTGAACAGTAAGTTGGTTTTCTCTTATATAATTAAAGGAAAACAATATTATGTCAAATCTTTAAAAAAGCAAATAAGACTAACATTTGGTGAGTACCTATTTGTGCATAACACGATTTAAACACATCCTCCCGAGGTATGTCTAAATGCATTCCTCCAATATAGCAATACTGAAAGTAGCTGATGCCCCTCTACCCCCCACTAAACTACAAATTCTTTACATACAGAGATGTTTTGATCATCTTTTCTTAAAATCCATACCTCTGTAAAGTGGAATGAGATCTTTCCTGGGTGGAATCTTACCTGACAACTCTTTCTAAAGTAACCATATCCCCACAAAGACATTTGGCAATTCTGCTTTATTCTCTTCATAATTCCTATCACTTATATGAATTTATATTGAACTAGTGCTTTGTTTTCCTTTTTTGTTTTCTGAATATATTACTAACATAAAAACTATAAGGGCATCAAATTTGTAAGCCTTGTTCAAAGATTTATACTCAGCCTTTAACACAATGCCTAATACATAGTGTATGCTCAAAACAAATATTAGATCAATAAATAAATCAATCTGTTTATACCTAACCCCAGCACAAAATGTGGTACCTAATTGATAATCTAAATTTGCTTGCTGAACCAAATTGAATTTATAAAATTCTCTAACTGGTGAGGAAACTAGAATTGAGGAGAGCAACTAATGTTTTCAAGGCCACAAATTTAATAAGTGAAGCGTTTGGAACATCACCCCAAGTCTAAGCATACTTTCCGCTCCACTAGCGCTGCTTCAGGGAAACATAAGGGTAGCGTCCAGGCATGTTGATGTCTAGTGATGCAGCCTATTAGAGAGATGAAGCTTAGAGAATTTAGAAATCTATGAGTGAATAGTACACTTCAAATAAACTCAGACAAATATAGAATAGAAATCTATTCATGGTGATTTCTTTGTGGTACTGACAAGAGATCCATATGCTTTACCAACCAGATTTTCCACTACATAGACAAGCCATGAGTCATTTCAGATTTGGGTGATGCAGAATTATTGTTCTGTAATAAAAGGTGAAGATCTTAAGATGTACTTTCTTAAGCACATTTAGATAGGGAAGTGAGCTAAGAGGATACCTTTTGGAAGGACAACATTTTTTTCTTAAGAGGAACTTTAAATCTACACCAGTCCTTGAAAACAAGCACTTGGTAAAACACATTTCATTGTTTTATTATATAACATGAAGGAGTTTCGTCTTGAAAAAATTTTAATGGAAAATATTAATAATGGAAATGGGTGGCTAGAAATAAGTTTATATGTGCCATGTATAATGTTTAGTTTTTTGAAGAGTACTTACCATGGTGGCTGATCAAGATGAATGAGCTGTAAAATGCAGCCAAAGTAGCTGAATGAATTGACCTCTTGAATGAGGTTCTTAGTATTGTTTACCAGAATAATACTGTTTACCAAATATAGATGGAAATAATTTTTACTAAGATGCTACTTTTGACAATAATTAATAGCTACTATCAGCTGCTTCTGAAAGTCTGCTCCTAGTTAGACATAATAAAAAGCACACAGCAGCAGAAAATGACTCATGGCTTGTCTATGTAGTGGAAATAACATATGCTACAGAATCAGTTCAACCCAGTTTCAGATTTTGGTTTTGGTTATTGAGGTTACTGGAGGAGAGATACTGAGGACATTACTGCTCTCTGCTTCTTACAGTAATTTTGAAAATGACATAGAGTGAATATATGAAGTGCTTAACCCAGGGCTTGTCCAAGTAGACAGAACTCAATAAGTCTGCCATAATCTAGAAACATGCTCTAAATCTGTGTATCTTACATTTGACCCAAGCCAAAAGCTCTAGTAGAAAGTTTGGATTTTCTTTGTATCTTTTCAAGAAAATTAAATGCACCTATTTCATAACTAATTACACTGCGTCCTAACCTCTTTCTTTTTTCCTTCGAGATTTTTGTGGCCTCACAACATCTCTGATGCTTCTCATTTAGCTCTCTTTATCCCTCAAATAACAATTACAGCTAATTTTTTTATATACCCAGGTTATGTCACTATTGAATTTATTTTATTTGTGGCTGCTATTTGCTAAATGCTAGAAGAAACTAGCCAGTTACAGATAGATTATTGCAATTTATCCATCCAAGACAAAGGTAAATTAGGGTGTTCAGTCCTCATTCTAAACCTGGGAAGACTCTAAGGTTGGAGGAAATTCTATTTGAAGACTGGAGAATCAGCTTATAGTGAGCTACTAGAGATGGGAACATCTTCCAACCTGCCAAATGCTTCCCAGTATCTTGACTTCAAGGTCCATGATTCACACTTGGTTTTGGCATATGCCCCAGGTAGCCACAGAGGAAGCTGGAGAGATTTGGGAGGAGGGCGTTAAAAAATGTCAAACATTTCTTCAAAGATCTTAGCTATAATTTGTTCCTTTTTCAACTTTAAAGACTTGTCCTTCAAGCTGTGTTTTTCTTCCTACCAATGAAAGACTTACAATGACCATGGAAGTGTAAGACTTTTACCTCCTTATTGATTTGCAGCTATAAACATCAGCCCTTGCCCACTTTGCTATACACTTGTTTCAGATGAAGTCTTCCAAAGAAATCAAGTCTCAATCCCTCTGGATTGGAAAATTCTCCCAAAATACTATCACTTGAGCTTGCCTTTTCTCAACATTCAGGACCTAACACTTTTGCAACATTTAAATTCCCGGAACTGCCCATGACTGAGTCTCTTCTATCCCACATACAGTGCTGCCTGAAATCCATTGGTTTCTGATCGGGGGGAGCCACTGTGAGTGGTTTCAAAACCTGCTTGATTGCAAGCCACAAGAGGGCAGCCATGTCCCAGGACTTCCATTTCTGTGAAGGTAAGGGACAGCACCCTTAAACCCATTTGAGAAACTTTGACATTGAATCCCTATTCAAAGTAGATATCCATACAGGCTGTGGTTAAAATTAATTTTCATTTCACAACTTACAAGTGAAATTGAAAATATTATAAGGTCATATAATTCTGATTATCTTCCCCCAAAATTCCAACTGTGATATTATGTCTAACTTGTGCCTGTAATTTGAAGTTGTGTTCTTGGAGCCATAACTCTACATGTTTGGACAATGGGCACCTCTTTCTCACAATATTGTAATAGTTAGGTGGAGAATTTCTTTGTCACAAGTCTAGAAAATAATGTTTTAATCTGAGGTACAGTTAAGTATATCACCTAAGAGGCAGAATCTCTAAAAAAAAAAAAAAGAAAAAAAACCAAAAACAAAAAAACACCCAAAATGCAAAAGGTAGGGCCCAAGAAAATCCCAACTTTTTTTTGAGTTAGAGTCTCACTCTGTCACCCAGGCTGAAGTGCAGTGGCATGCTCACGGCCACCAGCATCAACCTGCTTGGTTCCAGAGATCCTTTTGCCTCAACCTTCCAAGTAGCCAGAACTACAAGTACATGCTACCAGCCCAGCTAATTTTTTGACTTATTGTAGAGACGAGGTCTCACCATGTTGCCCAGGCTTGTCTCAAGCCTGTGGACTCAGGCAACCCTCTTGCCTCGGCCTCCCAAAGTGCTGGGATTACAAGCTTGAGCCACCACTTTTAAAAGAGTTTTATTTAACGAAGAACATTTGGAAAAAAACACTTTCTTTTATGTTTATATTGCATTCCATTCTTACTTCCACCAGGATATGGTAATTCCTGACTTAGGAAAAAAAAGTGTATGTATATGAGGGGGACCCCTCAAAAACCCTGAATTATCTTTTTGGAGCGCAGGCTTCTTGTAGTACAGACTTCTCCCACTATGTAACTGTTCTGGAAACTCATTGGCATCAGTGTACCAGCTAGCAGTTGTTTTGAGAGGCTGTGTTCAGGTTCAGTGAATTTTTCTTGGAGATTCTTTTAGCATATTTGCCTGTTTCATGATGGGTGATTTACACAAACAATCTAAACTGAGTATTCAGCAGTTTTTAACCAAAAGAGACATAACCCCCATTCCACACCCTCCCTCTTCACTTGCTTTCACCCAAGCAACTATTTTTTTTGTTTCCTCAGATGAAAAAAGTCCTCAAAAGGAAATTTTTGCCAACGTGGAAGAGTTGAAATTTTTTTTAAATGGCAAAAGCACTAAAAGTCATCAAAACTGAGAAGTTCAAAAACTGTTTTGAGCAGTGAGAAAAGCACATCTATAGGTGTATCACATTAAACAGAGAGTACTTTGAAGTTGACTGAAGTTAAGCATGTAAGAATAAATATAAAATTTTTTATAAATATATTCCAGTTTTTGTGGGGGAGGTCCCACTTGCTTATAAGTATACTTTGTCAACATTTCATATTATTCATCAAAGAGCAAAATGATTCCTAATTTCTCTGGCCATCTGAGCAAGTTTGAAATCTATTCAACTCTCAAGTTTATCATTTTATTCCACTTGCATACTTTCCTGTCCTTCCACTCCTCCCAATATATTTAGCTAAATGAGGAGAGTTGCTTGTCATCATTCTCAGATAAAGGATAGAACTCTGTTTCTCCACGGTCCATGATGAATTCAAAGTGTACCTCTTTTCCCGCTCCCTCTCCATCCAGTGCATGTCTTATTTCTCACACATGTGCACGCGTGCCCATTCACAATCACACATGAGCAGCAGGCATGCACATCGTATGCCTCCACCACATTTCCATGGTACCTTCCTACTTCTCCTTTACCCT
>NW_007220697.1:0-11440 GCF_000164805.1 Carlito syrichta | reverse complement strand
GGATATTTGTATAGGATGCTAGTCTATTTTATATCTCCTTCATTTCTCATACTTGAGCGTATCAGTTTAAAAAATGCAGCAGTAGGAGAAAAATGCTGTAATGTTGAATGTATGATTCCTTGGCTGGGTAATACTATTTAGTTTGCTAAAACTTCTAACATGAGACATTATAATTCTTTTTTAAAAATAATTCTTTGATATATGTTGGCATCAAGCATTTGTTCTCTGAGATATGTTGTAAGAGCCCAGGAAGGCAGTATTGCAAAGTGGCCCAAACACAAACTATGCAAATAGTAGGTACCATCTTCCTTGACATGCCCCTGGGCTCAGACCTGTTGTAAGAATTCCTTGCTATCTTCTTGGGCTCCTGGATCATGGGCTCAGAATTTATATTTGTCTAAAAAACATGGGTGGGTTCTAGTGTTGCTGTCCTTGCCTATCTACCTGTAGGAAACTTGACCTCCCTCTCCCTAGGAGAGGCACGATCTCATTTGCTGTTTTCCAGCTGTTTCTGCTAACAGTCAAAAGATGACTAACAGTCAATGTTAAGATCCATTTAAGGAAGAATTAGGGTTGGTAGCTCACCCCTGTTATCCCAACACTTTGGGAGGCAGAGGTGAGAGGATCGCTTGAGTCCAAATGTTCAACACCAGCCTGAGCAACTTGGCAAGACTTTGTCTCTACAATAAATCAAAAAATTAGCTGGGCATGGTGGTCCATACCTGTAGTTCCAGCTACTTGGAAGGCTGAGGTTGAAGGATTGCCTGAGCCCAGCAGATCAAGGCTGTGGTGGCTGTGAGTGTGCCACTGCACTACAGCCTGGTGACAGAGTGAGACTCCAACTCAAAAAAAAAAAAAGACAGGAATTAACAAAAATGTTTTCTGTGGGAAATATAACAATCCTTATATTTCTTCTTACTCGGTAGACATGTTAAATTTTCTATCACCCATGTTTACCAAACATGTTCTTGAATTAGTGTTATGGTTCCATTAGATAGTCCATATAAGCTTTTATAGAATCTAATTTGATTTCACTGTCACCAGCATGAAAAGATGAGAAAAGACTTATCAATTTATTTACTGAGTCTCAGTGTTGAAAGTTCCCTGGTTTTTATCAATATACACTATACTTACTTGAAAGCCTAAATCTAAGTTTGAGTAATTCTTTAAAATAACAGATTCCCTTTTCATCAGTGTAAGGTTGGTTTGCCAGCATGGATTCACTCTTGAGCACATAATAATTTTAGTAACCTGTGGGTAAGTTTCAAACCTTATGTGCTGGAACATGGTGTCAACTATGACTAGTTTAATAGACATTTCTCTCTGCTCTGACCATTTATCATCTCTGTAACCATAGCTTCACTAAAGGACTAGATAAAATAAACATGCTTCTCGTGGAGACTTTTTTTATCAATGTCAGAGTATAAACTCAAAATTCCTCAGGCAAAAGATAATCTTTCAGGTGGTTAAGAATTTTATGTATTTGTTTTTACTATACGTAAATGCAAAGAAGATTTGAGACTTCTTACCATTCCAGTTATCCAGGGTGCTATCTTTCTTTTTTGATGCTAATATGGCTGCTCAGATTTTACACATCAAGTTTTTAAAATAAGAGAATCAGAAACTGAAACTTTGAGTAATAAACTACTTGGAAAAAAGTTACATGCAACCAGAAAGCTTAGAAAATTAACCAAACTAACCTTGCTGTGTATATTATCTACATAAAATTCTGAATGAATGAAAGTCACTAAATCCCATTTCATTATACAATGGCCACTCTAGGGACTTGAATATCTAATATGTTGTGTGACATGGTAAGTGTTATGGTTTGAAAGTTTGTCCCCTCCAATACTCCTGTTGAAAGTTAATCCCAATGTGGCAGTTTTAAGAGGTGAGACCTTTAAGAGATGATTGGGTCATAAGGGTTCTGCCTACAAGAATGGATTGATTCACTCATGAATTAATGGGTTACCAATGGAGAGAGTGAGGTTGGTGACTTTATAAGAAGAGGAAGAGAGACCCAAACTTGCACACTCAGTTCCCTCATCATGTGATAATCTGAGCCACCTCAGAACAATGCAGAGTGTCCCCATCAGCAAAAAGTTCCACACCATATGCAGTGCCTTGAATTTGCATTTCTGAGACTCCATCACGATAAAAAATAAATTAAATTAAAACCTTTTCTTTATAAATCATCCAGTTTCAGGTATTGGGCTTATGGAGAGATTTTGCTGCTGATGCTGTTTAACTTCATGCTAGATTCTGAAACAGATCTTCTGTGGAGGAGAAAGGTAAATGATTAAAGATTAGCTCTGAATTTAGGCTTACTTAGGTTCTCTGATTTGCAACATGGATTTCTGCCTCTATGCCTGAATCCTACAATGACGGGGATTGCTTACTTCAGACCCAGTTCTTGTTGGAGCTTTCCTATGTCCAATGAAAATCAAGTCAATACCAGTGTACCAATCCGTCTGACTCCCTGGCAAATGCAGCTACTCTCCTTCAGTGGTCACATGCCCAAACAGGTTTAAGATGATCTGTTTCTTGGACATAGTTCCATCTCTTTAACAGTAATCACATCCTCTCTGTCTCTTAGTGTTCCAGGAATATCTTTAGTCTCACATTCTCATTTCCTCACATTAAAAACACCAAACTTTGGCCTTTCTCCTATGATTCATCGTCCAGCCTTATTGAACTACATGGTTTTGACTGGATTTATTTTTGTGATTAGACTCTGTTCTGGCATATTCCATTGCTACCTGAGCTTGAATTATGATGGGGAGAAAGAATTCTAAGAAATCTTGTGGTTGGTATACTACAATCCCCGGCAGCATTATTAATCTTGGAAGATTCATTTCTCTCTAATAAGGTATACAAGCACATAAACCATGCTATAGAATAATGTGATAAATTAAATCTCAATCATAATTTCTATTTTGGATACTCACTATGTATCTTGCTAAGCAATTTATAAGCATCACTTAATGTTTATAATGTCTTCCATCTCAAAATAATTTTATAAGGCAGGTGCTATTTATCACATTGTACAGATGAAACCCAGAGAGACTGAAACACATATCCGGATCACAGTCAGTAAGTGCAAGAAACAGTGTTTTTTCTCTCAGTGTGTCTAAGTATAAAGTTATGTTCTTTTAAAAAATTAAATTCAGCTGGGCTCGGTGGCTTAGCCTGTAATTCCAGCACTTTGGGAGGCTGAGGCCAATGGATTACCTGAGCCTGTGGGTTTGAGACCCACCCAGACAGCTTGGCAAGACCTCGTCTCTACCATAAATCAAAAATTAGCTGGGCATGGTAGCACGTGCCTGTAATTCTGACTTGGAAGGCTGAGGTGGAAGGATCACCAGAGCCCAGCAAGTCGAGGCTGCAGTGGCGGAGAGTGTGCCACTGCACTCCAGTCTGGGTGACAGAGTGAGACTCCAACTTAAAAAAAAAATTAGTTCATTAATTTAATTTAATTTATTTATTTTATAGTCAAGGGATACAAGTGCATGTTTATTATGTGGACATGTTGGGGATTGGGTTTCAGGTGGCTCATTCTCCTGACAGAGAACATTGTACCCAATAGGTAATTTCTGGATCCTTAATCCCTCTGCCTCCTTTCCTTTTAGTGTTCCAAATGTCTATTTTTTCCATCTTCGTGCCCATTTTTAGCTCCCACATATAGGTGAAAACATAGGGTGTTTGGATTTCTGTTTCTTTGTTTGTTATCTTAAGATGTTGATCTCTAGCTCCAGCCATGTTGCTGCAAGGAACATAATTTTGTTCTTTTTCATGGCTACAAAATATTCTATGGTGTATATATACCACATTTTCTCTATCCAGTTAATCATTGATGACTTAGGTTGGTTCCATGATTTTGCTGTTGTGAATAGTGCTGCAATGAACATATGAGTACAGGTCTTTTTAAAAATATATTGATTTCTATTTTAGGGGGTAGATACCTAGTGAGATTTCTGTATCATGTGATAGTTCTATTTTTAGACCTTGGGAAAGTCTTTATACTGTTTTTCATAGAGGACAATCCAGTTTAAAAATCCCAGCAGTGTATGAGCATTCTTTTTTGTCCATATCCAAGGAACACCAGTGTTTCTTTGACTTTTTAATGATAACCATTCTGACTGGCATATGGTGATATCTCATTGTAGTTTTAATTTGTCTTTCTCTGATGGTTAATGATGCTGAGCAGTTTTTCATGTTTGATGCCCACTTGTGTATCTTCTGTGGGAAATGTCTACTTAAAGCCTTTGCCTACTTTTTTTGATGATTTTTTAAAATATTGAGTTATTTGAGTTCTTTCAAATTCTGAAGATTAGTTGTTCATCTGAGGCATACTTTGCAAATGTTTTCTCCCATTATGTAGGTTTTCTGTTAACTCTGTTGATTATTTCTTTTGTTATGCAGTCTTTTTTAGTTTAATTAAATCTGATTTGTCTATTTATGCTTTTGTCACATTTGCTTTTGGGTCTCCATAATAAATTTTTGCCTAGGCTGATGTTCAAAATAATTTTTATTATGTTTTCATCTAGAATTGTTATAGTTTCAGGTCTTACATTTATATATCTTTGGTCTATCTTGAATTAATTTTTGCATATGGTGAGAGGTAGGAGTCCAGTTTCATTCTTCTGCAAATGGCCAGTCAGTTTTTCCAGAACCATTTATTGAATAGATTATCCTTTCTTCATTGTTTACTTTTTTTGGCTTTGTTGGTGATCTGTCGGTTGTAAGTGTGTGGCTTTATTTCTGGGTTCTCTACTCTGTTTCATCTATCTGTCTATTCTTGTAGCATGCTGGTATAATTATTATAACCATGTAATATAATTTGAAATCAGACAGTGAGATGCTCTACATTTATTCTTTTTACTTAGGACTGCTTTGTCTCTTTTTTGGTTACATATAAACTTTAGGATTTTTTTTTCTAATTCTGTGAGAAATAATTTTTTTTATAGAGATTTCACTGAATCTGTGAATTGCTTTGGGCAGTATGGTCATTTTTACAATATTGGTTCTTCTAATCTATGAGTGTGGGATGGTCTTCCATTGTTTGTGTTGTCTACAGTTATTTTCAATCAGTGTTTTGTAGTTCTCCTTATAGAGATATTTTACTTTCTTGGTTAAATAAATTCCTAGATATTTTAATTTTTTCTGTGGTTATTGTAAATGGAATTGTGCTCTTAATTTTGGTTCTCAGGTTGAGTATTACTGTTGTAGAGAAATGCTACTGATTTTTGTGTATTGATTTTGTATCCTGAGCTTTTACTGAAGTCATTTATCATGTCTAGAAGCCTCTTGAAGGAGTCTTTAGAGTTTTCTACATATACAATCATATTATCAGCAAACAGAGATGGTTTGACTTTCTTGTTGCTAATTGGAATGCCTTCTATTTCATTCTCTCTTGCCAGATTGCTCTTGCTAGGACTTCCAATGTGATATTGAACAGGAGTGATGAGACTGGTTATCACTATCTTGTTCCAGTTCTGAAGGGGGGATATTTTCAACTTTCCCCATTGAGTCTGATATTGGTTTTGGGTTTGTCATATGTGGTTCTTATTATTTTGACATATTTTCCTTCAGTGCCTAGTTTGTTGGGAGGGAGGTTAATCATGAAAGCATGCTGAATTTTATCAAATGCCTTTTCTGTATCTATTAAAATGATCATATGGTTTTTGTTTTAATTCTGTTTATGTGGGGAATCATATTTATTGATTTGCAGATACTGACCGATCCTTGAATCCTTGGAATAAAATCCTCTTGATCATGATGAATTTTATTTTTATGTACTGTTGAATTTGGTTTGTCAGAATTTTGTGAAGGATTTTTGCATCTATGTTCATCAGAGACCAAAGTCATATTCTTAATCACAACATTATACATGTGTCTAAGGATAATCAGTATTTCAGATTTGTTAAAGGTTTTATTGACTTCAATAAGATAGCACTAATAAGGTTGTAATGTACATTATATGCTTTGAAAACAAATACCCAAATGTCTGATGGTGGATTAATGTGACTTTATCTACAACCTTTCCCTTTGTGTAATCCAAGATACTCATTAAAGTAATGAGGCCTATTTGGAAAAGCATAATACTAACACTATTTTTCTACTTCAAACATCAAGCACGTCCTCTAAATACCATAAATAAAAATACCTGCAGTGAGTAAAAGTTATTTTAAAAATGCTTATATCCTATCTGGATATTAAAAAAATCGAGACATCTTATGATATTAAGACAATAATAGAGGTGATTAGGAATAAAGACATAAAAGGAAATAGAAACAATTGCAGAAATCATGCTGCATATACATATAATACCAAAAGCTAATAGAAAAGGAAACGTGTGGAGTTATATAATTTTTATGTTTAAAAAACACTGCAAACATCTAATTTGGCCATTTTTTCTGATTTTTTTTTTTTTGAGTTGGAGTCTCACTCCGTCGCCCCGACTGGAGTGCAGTGGCCGCTCCTGGTCACCGCTGGGCTCCAGCGATCCTTCCCCTCAGTCTTCTGAGTAGCCGGAATTACAGGCGCATGCTACCACGCCCGGCTAGTTTTTCATTTATTGTAGAGAATAGGTCTTGCCAAGTTGCTCAGGCACCAAATTGCCCAGGCGTCTTGAACCGCGGGCTCAGGCAATCCACTCACCTCAGCCTCCCGAGGCGTGGGATTACAGGCTGAGCCACCGAGCCCAGCTCTAATTTTTAAAGAAGTCATTGTGAACAGTAAGTTGGTTTTCTCTTATATAATTAAAGGAAAACAATATTATGTCAAATCTTTAAAAAAGCAAATAAGACTAACATTTGGTGAGTACCTATTTGTGCATAACACGATTTAAACACATCCTCCCGAGGTATGTCTAAATGCATTCCTCCAATATAGCAATACTGAAAGTAGCTGATGCCCCTCTACCCCCCACTAAACTACAAATTCTTTACATACAGAGATGTTTTGATCATCTTTTCTTAAAATCCATACCTCTGTAAAGTGGAATGAGATCTTTCCTGGGTGGAATCTTACCTGACAACTCTTTCTAAAGTAACCATATCCCCACAAAGACATTTGGCAATTCTGCTTTATTCTCTTCATAATTCCTATCACTTATATGAATTTATATTGAACTAGTGCTTTGTTTTCCTTTTTTGTTTTCTGAATATATTACTAACATAAAAACTATAAGCGCATCAAATTTGTAAGCCTTGTTCAAAGATTTATACTCAGCCTTTAACACAATGCCTAATACATAGTGTATGCTCAAAACAAATATTAGATCAATAAATAAATCAATCTGTTTATACCTAACCCCAGCACAAAATGTGGTACCTAATTGATAATCTAAATTTGCTTGCTGAACCAAATTGAATTTATAAAATTCTCTAACTGGTGAGGAAACTAGAATTGAGGAGAGCAACTAATGTTTTCAAGGCCACAAATTTAATAAGTGAAGCGTTTGGAACATCACCCCAAGTCTAAGCATACTTTCCGCTCCACTAGCGCTGCTTCAGGGAAACATAAGGGTAGCGTCCAGGCATGTTGATGTCTAGTGATGCAGCCTATTAGAGAGATGAAGCTTAGAGAATTTAGAAATCTATGAGTGAATAGTACACTTCAAATAAACTCAGACAAATATAGAATAGAAATCTATTCATGGTGATTTCTTTGTGGTACTGACAAGAGATCCATATGCTTTACCAACCAGATTTTCCACTACATAGACAAGCCATGAGTCATTTCAGATTTGGGTGATGCAGAATTATTGTTCTGTAATAAAAGGTGAAGATCTTAAGATGTACTTTCTTAAGCACATTTAGATAGGGAAGTGAGCTAAGAGGATACCTTTTGGAAGGACAACATTTTTTTCTTAAGAGGAACTTTAAATCTACACCAGTCCTTGAAAACAAGCACTTGGTAAAACACATTTCATTGTTTTATTATATAACATGAAGGAGTTTCGTCTTGAAAAAATTTTAATGGAAAATATTAATAATGGAAATGGGTGGCTAGAAATAAGTTTATATGTGCCATGTATAATGTTTAGTTTTTTGAAGAGTACTTACCATGGTGGCTGATCAAGATGAATGAGCTGTAAAATGCAGCCAAAGTAGCTGAATGAATTGACCTCTTGAATGAGGTTCTTAGTATTGTTTACCAGAATAATACTGTTTACCAAATATAGATGGAAATAATTTTTACTAAGATGCTACTTTTGACAATAATTAATAGCTACTATCAGCTGCTTCTGAAAGTCTGCTCCTAGTTAGACATAATAAAAAGCACACAGCAGCAGAAAATGACTCATGGCTTGTCTATGTAGTGGAAATAACATATGCTACAGAATCAGTTCAACCCAGTTTCAGATTTTGGTTTTGGTTATTGAGGTTACTGGAGGAGAGATACTGAGGACATTACTGCTCTCTGCTTCTTACAGTAATTTTGAAAATGACATAGAGTGAATATATGAAGTGCTTAACCCAGGGCTTGTCCAAGTAGACAGAACTCAATAAGTCTGCCATAATCTAGAAACATGCTCTAAATCTGTGTATCTTACATTTGACCCAAGCCAAAAGCTCTAGTAGAAAGTTTGGATTTTCTTTGTATCTTTTCAAGAAAATTAAATGCACCTATTTCATAACTAATTACACTGCGTCCTAACCTCTTTCTTTTTTCCTTCGAGATTTTTGTGGCCTCACAACATCTCTGATGCTTCTCATTTAGCTCTCTTTATCCCTCAAATAACAATTACAGCTAATTTTTTTATATACCCAGGTTATGTCACTATTGAATTTATTTTATTTGTGGCTGCTATTTGCTAAATGCTAGAAGAAACTAGCCAGTTACAGATAGATTATTGCAATTTATCCATCCAAGACAAAGGTAAATTAGGGTGTTCAGTCCTCATTCTAAACCTGGGAAGACTCTAAGGTTGGAGGAAATTCTATTTGAAGACTGGAGAATCAGCTTATAGTGAGCTACTAGAGATGGGAACATCTTCCAACCTGCCAAATGCTTCCCAGTATCTTGACTTCAAGGTCCATGATTCACACTTGGTTTTGGCATATGCCCCAGATAGCCACAGAGGAAGCTGGAGAGATTTGGGAGGAGGGCGTTAAAAAATGTCAAACATTTCTTCAAAGATCTTAGCTATAATTTGTTCCTTTTTCAACTTTAAAGACTTGTCCTTCAAGCTGTGTTTTTCTTCCTACCAATGAAAGACTTACAATGACCATGGAAGTGTAAGACTTTTACCTCCTTATTGATTTGCAGCTATAAACATCAGCCCTTGCCCACTTTGCTATACACTTGTTTCAGATGAAGTCTTCCAAAGAAATCAAGTCTCAATCCCTCTGGATTGGAAAATTCTCCCAAAATACTATCACTTGAGCTTGCCTTTTCTCAACATTCAGGACCTAACACTTTTGCAACATTTAAATTCCCGGAACTGCCCATGACTGAGTCTCTTCTATCCCACATACAGTGCTGCCTGAAATCCATTGGTTTCTGATCTGGGGGGAGCCACTGTGAGTGGTTTCAAAACCTGCTTGATTGCAAGCCACAAGAGGGCAGCCATGTCCCAGGACTTCCGTTTCTGTGAAGGTAAGGGACAGCACCCTTAAACCCATTTGAGAAACTTTGACATTGAATCCCTATTCAAAGTAGATATCCATACAGGTTGTGGTTAAAATTAATTTTTCATTTCACAACTTTACAAGTGAAATTGAAAATTATTTATAAGGTCATATAATTCTGATTATCTTCCCCCAAAATTCCAACTGTGATATTATGTCTAACTTGTGCCTGTAATTTGAAGTTGTGTTCTTGGAGCCATAACTCTACATGTTTGGACAATGGGCACCTCTTTCTCACAATATTGTAATAGTTAGGTGGAGAATTTCTTTGTCACAAGTCTAGAAAATAATGTTTTAATCTGAGGTACAGTTAAGTATATCACCTAAGAGGCAGAATCTCTAAAAAAAAAAAAAGAAAAAAAACCAAAAACAAAAAAACACCCAAAATGCAAAAGGTAGGGCCCAAGAAAATCCCAACTTTTTTTTGAGTTAGAGTCTCACTCTGTCACCCAGGCTGAAGTGCAGTGGCATGCTCACGGCCACCAGCATCAACCTGCTTGGTTCCAGAGATCCTTTTGCCTCAACCTTCCAAGTAGCCAGAACTACAAGTACATGCTACCAGCCCAGCTAATTTTTTGACTTATTGTAGAGACGAGGTCTCACCATGTTGCCCAGGCTTGTCTCAAGCCTGTGGACTCAGGCAACCCTCTTGCCTCGGCCTCCCAAAGTGCTGGGATTACAAGCTTGAGCTACCACTTTTAAAAGAGTTTTATTTAACGAAGAACATTTGGAAAAAACACTTTCTTTTATGTTTATTTTGCATTCCATTCTTACTTCCACCAGGATATGGTAATTCCTGACTTAGGAAAAAAAAGTGTATGTATATGAGGGGGACCCCTCAAAAACCCTGAATTATCTTTTTGGAGCGCAGGCTTCTTGTAGTACAGACTTCTCCCACTATGTAACTGTTCTGGAAACTCATTGGCATCAGTGTACCAGCTAGCAGTTGTTTTGAGAGGCTGTGTTCAGGTTCAGTGAATTTTTCTTGGAGATTCTTTTAGCATATTTGCCTGTTTCATGATGGGTGATTTACACAAACAATCTAAACTGAGTATTCAGCAGTTTTTAACCAAAAGAGACATAACCCCCATTCCACACCCTCCCTCTTCACTTGCTTTCACCCAAGCAACTATTTTTTTTGTTTCCTCAGATGAAAAAAGTCCTCAAAAGGAAATTTTTGCCAACGTGGAAGAGTTGAAATTTTTTTTAAATGGCAAAAGCACTAAAAGTCATCAAAACTGAGAAGTTCAAAAACTGTTTTGAGCAGTGAGAAAAGCACATCTATAGGTGTATCACATTAAACAGAGAGTACTTTGAAGTTGACTGAAGTTAAGCATGTAAGAATAAATATAAAATTTTTTATAAATATATTCCAGTTTTTGTGGGGGAGGTCCCACTTGCTTATAAGTATACTTTGTCAACATTTCATATTATTCATCAAAGAGCAAAATGATTCCTAATTTCTCTGGCCATCTGAGCAAGTTTGAAATCTATTCAACTCTCAAGTTTATCATTTTATTCCACTTGCATACTTTCCTGTCCTTCCACTCCTCCCAATATATTTAGCTAAATGAGGAGAGTTGCTTGTCATCATTCTCAGATAAAGGATAGAACTCTGTTTCTCCACGGTCCATGATGAATTCAAAGTGTACCTCTTTTCCCGCTCCCTCTCCATCCAGTGCATGTCTTATTTCTCACACATGTGCACGCGTGCCCATTCACAATCACACATGAGCAGCAGGCATGCACATCGTATGCCTCCACCACATTTCCATGGTACCTTCCTACTTCTCCTTTACCCT
>NW_007220696.1:0-9549 GCF_000164805.1 Carlito syrichta | reverse complement strand
AATTCTTTACATACAGAGATGTTTTGATCATCTTTTCTTAAAATCCATACCTCTGTAAAGTGGAATGAGATCTTTCCTGGGAGGAATCTTACCTGACAACTCTTTCTAAAGTAACCATATCCCCACAAAGACATTTGGCAATTCTGCTTTATTCTCTTCATAATTCCTATCACTTATATGAATTTATATTGAACTAGTGCTTTGTTTTCCTTTTTTGTTTTCTGAATATATTACTAACATAAAAACTATAAGGGCATCAAATTTGTAAGCCTTGTTCAAAGATTTATACTCAGCCTTTAACACAATGCCTAATACATAGTGTATGCTCAAAACAAATATTAGATCAATAAATAAATCAATCTGTTTATACCTAACCCCAGCACAAAATGTGGTACCTAATTGATAATCTAAATTTGCTTGCTGAACCAAATTGAATTTATAAAATTCTCTAACTGGTGAGGAAACTAGAATTGAGGAGAGCAACTAATGTTTTCAAGGCCACAAATTTAATAAGTGAAGCGTTTGGAACATCACCCCAAGTCTAAGCATACTTTCCGCTCCACTAGCGCTGCTTCAGGGAAACATAAGGGTAGCGTCCAGGCATGTTGATGTCTAGTGATGCAGCCTATTAGAGAGATGAAGCTTAGAGAATTTAGAAATCTATGAGTGAATAGTACACTTCAAATAAACTCAGACAAATATAGAATAGAAATCTATTCATGGTGATTTCTTTGTGGTACTGACAAGAGATCCATATGCTTTACCAACCAGATTTTCCACTACATAGACAAGCCATGAGTCATTTCAGATTTGGGTGATGCAGAATTATTGTTCTGTAATAAAAGGTGAAGATCTTAAGATGTACTTTCTTAAGCACATTTAGATAGGGAAGTGAGCTAAGAGGATACCTTTTGGAAGGACAACATTTTTTTCTTAAGAGGAACTTTAAATCTACACCAGTCCTTGAAAACAAGCACTTGGTAAAACACATTTCATTGTTTTATTATATAACATGAAGGAGTTTCGTCTTGAAAAAATTTTAATGGAAAATATTAATAATGGAAATGGGTGGCTAGAAATAAGTTTATATGTGCCATGTATAATGTTTAGTTTTTTGAAGAGTACTTACCATGGTGGCTGATCAAGATGAATGAGCTGTAAAATGCAGCCAAAGTAGCTGAATGAATTGACCTCTTGAATGAGGTTCTTAGTATTGTTTACCAGAATAATACTGTTTACCAAATATAGATGGAAATAATTTTTACTAAGATGCTACTTTTGACAATAATTAATAGCTACTATCAGCTGCTTCTGAAAGTCTGCTCCTAGTTAGACATAATAAAAAGCACACAGCAGCAGAAAATGACTCATGGCTTGTCTATGTAGTGGAAATAACATATGCTACAGAATCAGTTCAACCCAGTTTCAGATTTTGGTTTTGGTTATTGAGGTTACTGGAGGAGAGATACTGAGGACATTACTGCTCTCTGCTTCTTACAGTAATTTTGAAAATGACATAGAGTGAATATATGAAGGGCTTAACCCAGGGCTTGTCCAAGTAGACAGAACTCAATAAGTCTGCCATAATCTAGAAACATGCTCTAAATCTGTGTATCTTACATTTGACCCAAGCCAAAAGCTCTAGTAGAAAGTTTGGATTTTCTTTGTATCTTTTCAAGAAAATTAAATGCACCTATTTCATAACTAATTACACTGCGTCCTAACCTCTTTCTTTTTTCCTTCGAGATTTTTGTGGCCTCACAACATCTCTGATGCTTCTCATTTAGCTCTCTTTATCCCTCAAATAACAATTACAGCTAATTTTTTTATATACCCAGGTTATGTCACTATTGAATTTATTTTATTTGTGGCTGCTATTTGCTAAATGCTAGAAGAAACTAGCCAGTTACAGATAGATTATTGCAATTTATCCATCCAAGACAAAGGTAAATTAGGGTGTTCAGTCCTCATTCTAAACCTGGGAAGACTCTAAGGTTGGAGGAAATTCTATTTGAAGACTGGAGAATCAGCTTATAGTGAGCTACTAGAGATGGGAACATCTTCCAACCTGCCAAATGCTTCCCAGTATCTTGACTTCAAGGTCCATGATTCACACTTGGTTTTGGCATATGCCCCAGGTAGCCACAGAGGAAGCTGGAGAGATTTGGGAGGAGGGCGTTAAAAAATGTCAAACATTTCTTCAAAGATCTTAGCTATAATTTGTTCCTTTTTCAACTTTAAAGACTTGTCCTTCAAGCTGTGTTTTTCTTCCTACCAATGAAAGACTTACAATGACCATGGAAGTGTAAGACTTTTACCTCCTTATTGATTTGCAGCTATAAACATCAGCCCTTGCCCACTTTGCTATACACTTGTTTCAGATGAAGTCTTCCAAAGAAATCAAGTCTCAATCCCTCTGGATTGGAAAATTCTCCCAAAATACTATCACTTGAGCTTGCCTTTTCTCAACATTCAGGACCTAACACTTTTGCAACATTTAAATTCCCGGAACTGCCCATGACTGAGTCTCTTCTATCCCACATACAGTGCTGCCTGAAATCCATTGGTTTCTGATCGGGGGGAGCCACTGTGAGTGGTTTCAAAACCTGCTTGATTGCAAGCCACAAGAGGGCAGCCATGTCCCAGGACTTCCATTTCTGTGAAGGTAAGGGACAGCACCCTTAAACCCATTTGAGAAACTTTGACATTGAATCCCTATTCAAAGTAGATATCCATACAGGTTGTGGTTAAAATTAATTTTTCATTTCACAACTTTACAAGTGAAATTGAAAATTATTTATAAGGTCATATAATTCTGATTATCTTCCCCCAAAATTCCAACTGTGATATTATGTCTAACTTGTGCCTGTAATTTGAAGTTGTGTTCTTGGAGCCATAACTCTACATGTTTGGACAATGGGCACCTCTTTCTCACAATATTGTAATAGTTAGGTGGAGAATTTCTTTGTCACAAGTCTAGAAAATAATGTTTTAATCTGAGGTACAGTTAAGTATATCACCTAAGAGGCAGAATCTCTAAAAAAAAAAAAAGAAAAAAAACCAAAAACAAAAAAACACCCAAAATGCAAAAGGTAGGGCCCAAGAAAATCCCAACTTTTTTTTGAGTTAGAGTCTCACTCTGTCACCCAGGCTGAAGTGCAGTGGCATGCTCACGGCCACCAGCATCAACCTGCTTGGTTCCAGAGATCCTTTTGCCTCAACCTTCCAAGTAGCCAGAACTACAAGTACATGCTACCAGCCCAGCTAATTTTTTGACTTATTGTAGAGACGAGGTCTCACCATGTTGCCCAGGCTTGTCTCAAGCCTGTGGACTCAGGCAACCCTCTTGCCTCGGCCTCCCAAAGTGCTGGGATTACAAGCTTGAGCTACCACTTTTAAAAGAGTTTTATTTAACGAAGAACATTTGGAAAAAACACTTTCTTTTATGTTTATTTTGCATTCCATTCTTACTTCCACCAGGATATGGTAATTCCTGACTTAGGAAAAAAAAGTGTATGTATATGAGGGGGACCCCTCAAAAACCCTGAATTATCTTTTTGGAGCGCAGGCTTCTTGTAGTACAGACTTCTCCCACTATGTAACTGTTCTGGAAACTCATTGGCATCAGTGTACCAGCTAGCAGTTGTTTTGAGAGGCTGTGTTCAGGTTCAGTGAATTTTTCTTGGAGATTCTTTTAGCATATTTGCCTGTTTCATGATGGGTGATTTACACAAACAATCTAAACTGAGTATTCAGCAGTTTTTAACCAAAAGAGACATAACCCCCATTCCACACCCTCCCTCTTCACTTGCTTTCACCCAAGCAACTATTTTTTTTGTTTCCTCAGATGAAAAAAGTCCTTCAAAAGGAAATTTTTGCCAACGTGGAAGAGTTGAAATTTTTTTTAAATGGCAAAAGCACTAAAAGTCATCAAAACTGAGAAGTTCAAAAACTGTTTTGAGCAGTGAGAAAAGCACATCTATAGGTGTATCACATTAAACAGAGAGTACTTTGAAGTTGACTGAAGTTAAGCATGTAAGAATAAATATAAAATTTTTTATAAATATATTCCAGTTTTTGTGGGGGAGGTCCCACTTGCTTATAAGTATACTTTGTCAACATTTCATATTATTCATCAAAGAGCAAAATGATTCCTAATTTCTCTGGCCATCTGAGCAAGTTTAAAATCTATTCAACTCTCAAGTTTATCATTTTATTCCACTGGCATACTTTCCTGTCCTTCCACTCCTCCCAATATATTTAGCTAAATGAGGAGAGTTGCTTGTCATCATTCTCAGATAAAGGATAGAACTCTGTTTCTCCACGGTCCATGATGAATTCAAAGTGTACCTCTTTTCCCGCTCCCTCTCCATCCAGTGCATGTCTTATTTCTCACACATGTGCACGCATGCCCATTCACAATCACACATGAGCAGCAGGCATGCACATCGTATGCCTCCACCACATTTCCATGGTACCTTCCTACTTCTCCTTTACCCTCTATCCTCCATTGTCTCCTTCCTTTTCCTAAGGTCCGTGAGTTATTTCTCTTTATGGTTTTGTTTACTTAGCTGATTTTTGCAAAGTAGATGGGAGCTAGAAGGTTTACTATAGAAGGTTAGGTTGAGAAACAGTGATTTCCAAAACCAGTCTATCATTAGAATCCCAGTAGAAGGCTAAAGAGTACTCATTGGCAGATCCACTGTCATAGAATAGTAGGTCTTGTATGAAGTCGAGGTACCTGTGATTATAAAAAAAGATACCTCAGGTAATTTGGATGGCTAAACCCCGTGCATTTTGGCCTTGAATTCCCAGTACTTAGGACTAGCAGATATTCCTAAGTGTATGTATTGACTATGTATCAATTAAATTATATTATAGCTAATAGGTGTGATAGCTGGTGATGCTTACCACAGTGTTGAGCAGAATGTTAAATATTCCTTAACACAAAAGATTTGGGGGAAATCTGAGTTCATCAGTAATAAATTTATTTAAGCAGGATTTCCCATATCTTTTAATTGTTGGTGTGAAAATAGAATCTCTATGAGATATATACATCATCAAGCTTAGTTGACTAAGCATCTGTCCCTTGTAATTTACTTATTTATTTATTTTTAGAAAACATCTTGCTGGACCAGTGTTAGGTAGAATACAGTTTAGAGAAACTACTCTGGGATTGGCTCAGCTGCTGACAGAGTGGTACAATATTGCACATCTGCATGGCTTATTTCTTAAGATCTTTTAATCTATGGCTGAACGTTAGAGTTACCTGGAGAACTTTTAAAACTCACAGGTGTCTAGGCTTCACTTGAGACCAATTTAATCAAAATCTCTAGGGGTCAGATGACATATTAGAATTCTTTAAAAGATGATGTTAATGTGTTGATTAGGTTGAGAATCATGGCTTTGAGACAATAATAAAAATGTTAAATATATTTTAAATTATTGGCTACTAACAGTCAGCATTTATTGTTAATTTTGTGCCAAGCATTTTCCTCATGTATCTTCTAGCTAAGTTCTCATGGTTATTTTGGGAGGCAGGTACTATTATTCCTTGTTTCAGTTTGTTTGTGCTGCCATAACAAAATTCTTAAGACTGGGTAATTTATAAGTAAAAGAAATGTATTTATTATAGTTCTTGAAGCTGAAAGTCCAATATCAAACTGCTGGCAGATTTGGTGTCTGGTGACAGCTTGCTCTTTGCTTCATTGTGGTGCCTTGTTGCTGTGTTCTTACCTGGAGGAAGAGGTGGAGGGCAAAAGAGATTAGGGCCTTATTTTCAGCCTCTCGTATAAGGGCAACACCTTACTCAGGAAGATTCTGCCTGAAGGCCTTGCTTCTTCATACTATTGCATTAATGATTAAGTTTCAGCATATAAATTTTGGAGGGTCACATGCATTCAAACCACAAAATTTCCTCTTATCCATGATGAAACTAAGGCATTAGAGAGAAAATGTACAAAAGACATGTGACTTTGGTTTCATATCTAGGCACTTGGATGCCAGCGCTTGGATAATTCACCATTATATGCCTACTACACAGCTTCTCTAAACTTTTTTTTATTGTTGTAGAATCTTTATGTTCTTTAAGGTTACTTATTATCTGCATTTACTATTTTACAATGCTAATAAGAAACCTAATTAGCCCAGCTCTAAGTTTTTCTATTTATAAAATCAAATGCTTTAAATTTTGACCACTGTAAGATCTTTTTGTATTTTTAATCTACTCTATTAGAGAATTCTAATAATAATAATACACCTAATAATAATAATTCTACACCTAAAACATAACTAAAGTTGCCTTCCCTCCTCTCTCCAGATTTGTCAGTGAAATAGGGAATTGACTTAGGCCAAATACTCATGCTTATTTCTTAAGATCTTTTAATCTATGGTAAAATGGCATTCATGTTGTTTCAGGTAGTCAAATAACTCTGCCCTTCTTTCTCTTGGGTAGTAAAAATGTTTTTATTAAATTCACATCAATTAAATCTTAAAAAACCCTTTAAACTTATTATCAATTCTTTATTATAGCAAACCTTACTAGGATGGAACCCAAATGATGAAACTTTTAAATTGTTGAGGAAAATATTCTATTTCTCCTCCATTGAGAAGAAAGGAAGAACAGGGAATTTGAAATTAGAGGCCTCCAAAAGGTACATCACTATTGTTCCTTCCTCTGAAATTCTATTCTACTAATTAAAAATCTGTATATTTAAATAATGTTAGTTTTTCTCTTGGAATCCTTTAGAAATCAACCCAGAGTTAGCTGGTATGACCTCAGCAATAGGAAGACAGATAATCTTCCATTTGGAATTTAGGACATGCAAAATTGTACTGTTATTTATTCTTCTTTCTCTTTTAAACATCCATACTGTTGCTGAAATTAGATATTAAATCCCTAGGGTCTGTGCATTCTTTCCCTTTTGATTCTTAGCTCTTAGCAATAAATTATGAATTTCTCCTAGCAAATAAAGAAGTTGGTTGATGATGGAAGCAATACAGAACCAATCTTCTGTGCAGTCAGCTTTTATAACAACCATACGTATAAACAAATTAATATTCCTCAGGTATTTTAAGATAATGACTCACTAAAAAAAATTATAGATATACGTTTACAATTATGTTTAATATTTGTTATAAAATATTTATATTTTATTTTATATTTATATATTTATGTATTTATTTGCATAATTATATTTTAATATTTTTAACTTATATTTATGTGTAATATATTATATATAATATGCTATTAAGTTGGCCTGTTGTAAATTTATGGACAAACTTGCTATTCAAAGTGAAATAATAATGTCTTACATTTCTGTGGTGCCTTTTATTATTTAACATTCTGTCTTGCTGTCTCTGGATTTTCACAACCCTGGACAGAAGGCAAGGTAGATTTCTATTTCTGTGAGTCACTTTGCTCAGAACACAATTTGACCCAAAATGAGCAAAGCAAATACTATCTGTTCTAATAACTGGTTGTGATTTTACATAAGGATGAGTTTTCATTTGAGAACACTTAAAAACTGGTTTTCTAATTAGAAAGAAAAAAATGTTCCTAAAATATATACAGACAACAAAAACACTACCATTTAGGAGCTGAGCATGACTGTGTCATCACCTTTGAATTGTACATGAGTCGTTGGAGAACCTTGGTCTAAGATTCCAGTGGTGCCCAGGTCTCTCAACTGTGGACATTACATAGAGAGTCATGTCCTTGGCTCCCTGGGTTTCAAAGATCGAAGACTGAAATCCTCTACAAATCACCTGAAAATGTTCCCTGAACACTAAACATAGTTTTTAAAAAAATGTTTAAGTGTTTAAATTTAAATATTCTTGTAAAAATAGTTTCACAATGGATGACAAGTACCAATAACTTAAAAGGGTCTAATCTTATTGTGTAAACAATACTTTCAACTTTTTTGTTTTCCTTCAGAATGAATTTCTCTTAGTTTTGTCCCCTATTCTTTTGGCAGACATCACGTATCTTTTCTACACTCAGTAACTTCACATCTCTTACTTCATAATTTGTAAAATTGACAGACTAATAATACTTGCTTCATAAATGTTTTAAATTTATATAAGATAAGACACATCAAATGTTTAGTAGACTGACTTTCACATTCTGGGAGTGCTATTAATTGTAGGTATTATTAACAATAACAAAATGTATTTCAATAGGGTTCTATTCAATAAATTTGAAATACATCTTCCAAATATCTTTAAAAGATCTTTTAGGTAATATAAAGCAAAGGATATTCCAGATAATATAGAGAAAGGCTGTTAATGCACAGTAATTTGCTTAATCTTCACAAATACCTTCTGAACTGATTTAATTAAGCCCATTTTATTGATGTGGATCTGGATCTCAGTAGGATTATTTATAACTTAGCCTAGCAAAGGTGTACTGTTAAAAATTAGCTGAGCTGGAACTTAAACTCAGGTTTTGACTCCTAGCCCAGTGCTCTTTTCAATTCACAATAATTGAATATCTAAGATTTTTTATCTTTGACCACCCTTGCTTGTTAAACTCGAAAGCAAATGACAGTATGAAAACCTTGCACACTGCACTGCTTATTTTATTATTTTGGGGTTTTTCTTCAATAAATAACAAACTATAGTGATTTTTACTCAATATTTACTTGATTGGTAATTAGAAAGCTAATTACCTCTGGCTCTTGAGATTCCTCTTACAACACAAGCATTATGTCACCTGTCTTAAAGATGGAGATCATTAGACACAATGAGAGAAACTCCTAACTATGTACCCTGTAATGATGTGAACTTATTGTCCATTTCTCTATAAAGGATCCCCTCTCTTCCTCTAAGATTGCAAATCAAAACTTAATGGACTTCGCACTAATACTTCATTTTTCCCTCATGGATACTATTGGCCTCATAATTAACTACAAATTTCCCATGATGTTACATGCTTAGAGAACAACTTGAGTTTATCTTTAGCAAGTGGACTCAACACCATGCATCTTTGTGTCTTGCCTTTATTTGTGGTGCCTTCTTCCTTTCCCCCTTTATATTATTTTTCTTTTATTCTTCATATAAATTTGAAATTATTTTTATTTTGTATAGATCTCTGTAAATGCCTAAAACCCTTCTGGCACAAACAAATCTTCAACTTTTGCATGAGTTGATCATCTGATTTCTGGATACCTGGCAGGTGTTTCCAAAGAAAAACTTGGATATATCATATTTGTCATCTTGCTTTGGTTTACCCAGCCAATTTGTAGCAATACATCTCTGGGGTCTATAATAGGTTTAGGACTGCTTTTGAGTGGCAAATATAATGTAAAAAGATTAAGTATCCCTGCAGAAAGTTGCAAACACGTTTCTTTATATGAGAATTATTAGGTCATATTTTGTTGAGGAAATTGTAGCCTTTTGTATTAGTCATTTTATTTTTTTTATTTTTTTTTAGTTGGAGTCTCACTCTGTCGCCCAGACTGGAGTGCAGTGGCCACTCCTGGCCCCCGCAGCCTCGACCTGCTGGGCTCCGGCGATCCTTCCGCCTCTGCCTTCTGAGTAGCCGAAATT
>NW_007220695.1:0-9549 GCF_000164805.1 Carlito syrichta | reverse complement strand
AATTCTTTACATACAGAGATGTTTTGATCATCTTTTCTTAAAATCCATACCTCTGTAAAGTGGAATGAGATCTTTCCTGGGAGGAATCTTACCTGACAACTCTTTCTAAAGTAACCATATCCCCACAAAGACATTTGGCAATTCTGCTTTATTCTCTTCATAATTCCTATCACTTATATGAATTTATATTGAACTAGTGCTTTGTTTTCCTTTTTTGTTTTCTGAATATATTACTAACATAAAAACTATAAGGGCATCAAATTTGTAAGCCTTGTTCAAAGATTTATACTCAGCCTTTAACACAATGCCTAATACATAGTGTATGCTCAAAACAAATATTAGATCAATAAATAAATCAATCTGTTTATACCTAACCCCAGCACAAAATGTGGTACCTAATTGATAATCTAAATTTGCTTGCTGAACCAAATTGAATTTATAAAATTCTCTAACTGGTGAGGAAACTAGAATTGAGGAGAGCAACTAATGTTTTCAAGGCCACAAATTTAATAAGTGAAGCGTTTGGAACATCACCCCAAGTCTAAGCATACTTTCCGCTCCACTAGCGCTGCTTCAGGGAAACATAAGGGTAGCGTCCAGGCATGTTGATGTCTAGTGATGCAGCCTATTAGAGAGATGAAGCTTAGAGAATTTAGAAATCTATGAGTGAATAGTACACTTCAAATAAACTCAGACAAATATAGAATAGAAATCTATTCATGGTGATTTCTTTGTGGTACTGACAAGAGATCCATATGCTTTACCAACCAGATTTTCCACTACATAGACAAGCCATGAGTCATTTCAGATTTGGGTGATGCAGAATTATTGTTCTGTAATAAAAGGTGAAGATCTTAAGATGTACTTTCTTAAGCACATTTAGATAGGGAAGTGAGCTAAGAGGATACCTTTTGGAAGGACAACATTTTTTTCTTAAGAGGAACTTTAAATCTACACCAGTCCTTGAAAACAAGCACTTGGTAAAACACATTTCATTGTTTTATTATATAACATGAAGGAGTTTCGTCTTGAAAAAATTTTAATGGAAAATATTAATAATGGAAATGGGTGGCTAGAAATAAGTTTATATGTGCCATGTATAATGTTTAGTTTTTTGAAGAGTACTTACCATGGTGGCTGATCAAGATGAATGAGCTGTAAAATGCAGCCAAAGTAGCTGAATGAATTGACCTCTTGAATGAGGTTCTTAGTATTGTTTACCAGAATAATACTGTTTACCAAATATAGATGGAAATAATTTTTACTAAGATGCTACTTTTGACAATAATTAATAGCTACTATCAGCTGCTTCTGAAAGTCTGCTCCTAGTTAGACATAATAAAAAGCACACAGCAGCAGAAAATGACTCATGGCTTGTCTATGTAGTGGAAATAACATATGCTACAGAATCAGTTCAACCCAGTTTCAGATTTTGGTTTTGGTTATTGAGGTTACTGGAGGAGAGATACTGAGGACATTACTGCTCTCTGCTTCTTACAGTAATTTTGAAAATGACATAGAGTGAATATATGAAGTGCTTAACCCAGGGCTTGTCCAAGTAGACAGAACTCAATAAGTCTGCCATAATCTAGAAACATGCTCTAAATCTGTGTATCTTACATTTGACCCAAGCCAAAAGCTCTAGTAGAAAGTTTGGATTTTCTTTGTATCTTTTCAAGAAAATTAAATGCACCTATTTCATAACTAATTACACTGCGTCCTAACCTCTTTCTTTTTTCCTTCGAGATTTTTGTGGCCTCACAACATCTCTGATGCTTCTCATTTAGCTCTCTTTATCCCTCAAATAACAATTACAGCTAATTTTTTTATATACCCAGGTTATGTCACTATTGAATTTATTTTATTTGTGGCTGCTATTTGCTAAATGCTAGAAGAAACTAGCCAGTTACAGATAGATTATTGCAATTTATCCATCCAAGACAAAGGTAAATTAGGGTGTTCAGTCCTCATTCTAAACCTGGGAAGACTCTAAGGTTGGAGGAAATTCTATTTGAAGACTGGAGAATCAGCTTATAGTGAGCTACTAGAGATGGGAACATCTTCCAACCTGCCAAATGCTTCCCAGTATCTTGACTTCAAGGTCCATGATTCACACTTGGTTTTGGCATATGCCCCAGGTAGCCACAGAGGAAGCTGGAGAGATTTGGGAGGAGGGCGTTAAAAAATGTCAAACATTTCTTCAAAGATCTTAGCTATAATTTGTTCCTTTTTCAACTTTAAAGACTTGTCCTTCAAGCTGTGTTTTTCTTCCTACCAATGAAAGACTTACAATGACCATGGAAGTGTAAGACTTTTACCTCCTTATTGATTTGCAGCTATAAACATCAGCCCTTGCCCACTTTGCTATACACTTGTTTCAGATGAAGTCTTCCAAAGAAATCAAGTCTCAATCCCTCTGGATTGGAAAATTCTCCCAAAATACTATCACTTGAGCTTGCCTTTTCTCAACATTCAGGACCTAACACTTTTGCAACATTTAAATTCCCGGAACTGCCCATGACTGAGTCTCTTCTATCCCACATACAGTGCTGCCTGAAATCCATTGGTTTCTGATCGGGGGGAGCCACTGTGAGTGGTTTCAAAACCTGCTTGATTGCAAGCCACAAGAGGGCAGCCATGTCCCAGGACTTCCATTTCTGTGAAGGTAAGGGACAGCACCCTTAAACCCATTTGAGAAACTTTGACATTGAATCCCTATTCAAAGTAGATATCCATACAGGTTGTGGTTAAAATTAATTTTTCATTTCACAACTTTACAAGTGAAATTGAAAATTATTTATAAGGTCATATAATTCTGATTATCTTCCCCCAAAATTCCAACTGTGATATTATGTCTAACTTGTGCCTGTAATTTGAAGTTGTGTTCTTGGAGCCATAACTCTACATGTTTGGACAATGGGCACCTCTTTCTCACAATATTGTAATAGTTAGGTGGAGAATTTCTTTGTCACAAGTCTAGAAAATAATGTTTTAATCTGAGGTACAGTTAAGTATATCACCTAAGAGGCAGAATCTCTAAAAAAAAAAAAAGAAAAAAAACCAAAAACAAAAAAACACCCAAAATGCAAAAGGTAGGGCCCAAGAAAATCCCAACTTTTTTTTGAGTTAGAGTCTCACTCTGTCACCCAGGCTGAAGTGCAGTGGCATGCTCACGGCCACCAGCATCAACCTGCTTGGTTCCAGAGATCCTTTTGCCTCAACCTTCCAAGTAGCCAGAACTACAAGTACATGCTACCAGCCCAGCTAATTTTTTGACTTATTGTAGAGACGAGGTCTCACCATGTTGCCCAGGCTTGTCTCAAGCCTGTGGACTCAGGCAACCCTCTTGCCTCGGCCTCCCAAAGTGCTGGGATTACAAGCTTGAGCTACCACTTTTAAAAGAGTTTTATTTAACGAAGAACATTTGGAAAAAACACTTTCTTTTATGTTTATTTTGCATTCCATTCTTACTTCCACCAGGATATGGTAATTCCTGACTTAGGAAAAAAAAGTGTATGTATATGAGGGGGACCCCTCAAAAACCCTGAATTATCTTTTTGGAGCGCAGGCTTCTTGTAGTACAGACTTCTCCCACTATGTAACTGTTCTGGAAACTCATTGGCATCAGTGTACCAGCTAGCAGTTGTTTTGAGAGGCTGTGTTCAGGTTCAGTGAATTTTTCTTGGAGATTCTTTTAGCATATTTGCCTGTTTCATGATGGGTGATTTACACAAACAATCTAAACTGAGTATTCAGCAGTTTTTAACCAAAAGAGACATAACCCCCATTCCACACCCTCCCTCTTCACTTGCTTTCACCCAAGCAACTATTTTTTTTGTTTCCTCAGATGAAAAAAGTCCTCAAAAGGAAATTTTTGCCAACGTGGAAGAGTTGAAATTTTTTTTAAATGGCAAAAGCACTAAAAGTCATCAAAACTGAGAAGTTCAAAAACTGTTTTGAGCAGTGAGAAAAGCACATCTATAGGTGTATCACATTAAACAGAGAGTACTTTGAAGTTGACTGAAGTTAAGCATGTAAGAATAAATATAAAATTTTTTATAAATATATTCCAGTTTTTGTGGGGGAGGTCCCACTTGCTTATAAGTATACTTTGTCAACATTTCATATTATTCATCAAAGAGCAAAATGATTCCTAATTTCTCTGGCCATCTGAGCAAGTTTAAAATCTATTCAACTCTCAAGTTTATCATTTTATTCCACTGGCATACTTTCCTGTCCTTCCACTCCTCCCAATATATTTAGCTAAATGAGGAGAGTTGCTTGTCATCATTCTCAGATAAAGGATAGAACTCTGTTTCTCCACGGTCCATGATGAATTCAAAGTGTACCTCTTTTCCCGCTCCCTCTCCATCCAGTGCATGTCTTATTTCTCACACATGTGCACGCATGCCCATTCACAATCACACATGAGCAGCAGGCATGCACATCGTATGCCTCCACCACATTTCCATGGTACCTTCCTACTTCTCCTTTACCCTCTATCCTCCATTGTCTCCTTCCTTTTCCTAAGGTCCGTGAGTTATTTCTCTTTATGGTTTTGTTTACTTAGCTGATTTTTGCAAAGTAGATGGGAGCTAGAAGGTTTACTATAGAAGGTTAGGTTGAGAAACAGTGATTTCCAAAACCAGTCTATCATTAGAATCCCAGTAGAAGGCTAAAGAGTACTCATTGGCAGATCCACTGTCATAGAATAGTAGGTCTTGTATGAAGTCGAGGTACCTGTGATTATAAAAAAAGATACCTCAGGTAATTTGGATGGCTAAACCCCGTGCATTTTGGCCTTGAATTCCCAGTACTTAGGACTAGCAGATATTCCTAAGTGTATGTATTGACTATGTATCAATTAAATTATATTATAGCTAATAGGTGTGATAGCTGGTGATGCTTACCACAGTGTTGAGCAGAATGTTAAATATTCCTTAACACAAAAGATTTGGGGGAAATCTGAGTTCATCAGTAATAAATTTATTTAAGCAGGATTTCCCATATCTTTTAATTGTTGGTGTGAAAATAGAATCTCTATGAGATATATACATCATCAAGCTTAGTTGACTAAGCATCTGTCCCTTGTAATTTACTTATTTATTTATTTTTAGAAAACATCTTGCTGGACCAGTGTTAGGTAGAATACAGTTTAGAGAAACTACTCTGGGATTGGCTCAGCTGCTGACAGAGTGGTACAATATTGCACATCTGCATGGCTTATTTCTTAAGATCTTTTAATCTATGGCTGAACGTTAGAGTTACCTGGAGAACTTTTAAAACTCACAGGTGTCTAGGCTTCACTTGAGACCAATTTAATCAAAATCTCTAGGGGTCAGATGACATATTAGAATTCTTTAAAAGATGATGTTAATGTGTTGATTAGGTTGAGAATCATGGCTTTGAGACAATAATAAAAATGTTAAATATATTTTAAATTATTGGCTACTAACAGTCAGCATTTATTGTTAATTTTGTGCCAAGCATTTTCCTCATGTATCTTCTAGCTAAGTTCTCATGGTTATTTTGGGAGGCAGGTACTATTATTCCTTGTTTCAGTTTGTTTGTGCTGCCATAACAAAATTCTTAAGACTGGGTAATTTATAAGTAAAAGAAATGTATTTATTATAGTTCTTGAAGCTGAAAGTCCAATATCAAACTGCTGGCAGATTTGGTGTCTGGTGACAGCTTGCTCTTTGCTTCATTGTGGTGCCTTGTTGCTGTGTTCTTACCTGGAGGAAGAGGTGGAGGGCAAAAGAGATTAGGGCCTTATTTTCAGCCTCTCGTATAAGGGCAACACCTTACTCAGGAAGATTCTGCCTGAAGGCCTTGCTTCTTCATACTATTGCATTAATGATTAAGTTTCAGCATATAAATTTTGGAGGGTCACATGCATTCAAACCACAAAATTTCCTCTTATCCATGATGAAACTAAGGCATTAGAGAGAAAATGTACAAAAGACATGTGACTTTGGTTTCATATCTAGGCACTTGGATGCCAGCGCTTGGATAATTCACCATTATATGCCTACTACACAGCTTCTCTAAACTTTTTTTTATTGTTGTAGAATCTTTATGTTCTTTAAGGTTACTTATTATCTGCATTTACTATTTTACAATGCTAATAAGAAACCTAATTAGCCCAGCTCTAAGTTTTTCTATTTATAAAATCAAATGCTTTAAATTTTGACCACTGTAAGATCTTTTTGTATTTTTAATCTACTCTATTAGAGAATTCTAATAATAATAATACACCTAATAATAATAATTCTACACCTAAAACATAACTAAAGTTGCCTTCCCTCCTCTCTCCAGATTTGTCAGTGAAATAGGGAATTGACTTAGGCCAAATACTCATGCTTATTTCTTAAGATCTTTTAATCTATGGTAAAATGGCATTCATGTTGTTTCAGGTAGTCAAATAACTCTGCCCTTCTTTCTCTTGGGTAGTAAAAATGTTTTTATTAAATTCACATCAATTAAATCTTAAAAAACCCTTTAAACTTATTATCAATTCTTTATTATAGCAAACCTTACTAGGATGGAACCCAAATGATGAAACTTTTAAATTGTTGAGGAAAATATTCTATTTCTCCTCCATTGAGAAGAAAGGAAGAACAGGGAATTTGAAATTAGAGGCCTCCAAAAGGTACATCACTATTGTTCCTTCCTCTGAAATTCTATTCTACTAATTAAAAATCTGTATATTTAAATAATGTTAGTTTTTCTCTTGGAATCCTTTAGAAATCAACCCAGAGTTAGCTGGTATGACCTCAGCAATAGGAAGACAGATAATCTTCCATTTGGAATTTAGGACATGCAAAATTGTACTGTTATTTATTCTTCTTTCTCTTTTAAACATCCATACTGTTGCTGAAATTAGATATTAAATCCCTAGGGTCTGTGCATTCTTTCCCTTTTGATTCTTAGCTCTTAGCAATAAATTATGAATTTCTCCTAGCAAATAAAGAAGTTGGTTGATGATGGAAGCAATACAGAACCAATCTTCTGTGCAGTCAGCTTTTATAACAACCATACGTATAAACAAATTAATATTCCTCAGGTATTTTAAGATAATGACTCACTAAAAAAAATTATAGATATACGTTTACAATTATGTTTAATATTTGTTATAAAATATTTATATTTTATTTTATATTTATATATTTATGTATTTATTTGCATAATTATATTTTAATATTTTTAACTTATATTTATGTGTAATATATTATATATAATATGCTATTAAGTTGGCCTGTTGTAAATTTATGGACAAACTTGCTATTCAAAGTGAAATAATAATGTCTTACATTTCTGTGGTGCCTTTTATTATTTAACATTCTGTCTTGCTGTCTCTGGATTTTCACAACCCTGGACAGAAGGCAAGGTAGATTTCTATTTCTGTGAGTCACTTTGCTCAGAACACAATTTGACCCAAAATGAGCAAAGCAAATACTATCTGTTCTAATAACTGGTTGTGATTTTACATAAGGATGAGTTTTCATTTGAGAACACTTAAAAACTGGTTTTCTAATTAGAAAGAAAAAAATGTTCCTAAAATATATACAGACAACAAAAACACTACCATTTAGGAGCTGAGCATGACTGTGTCATCACCTTTGAATTGTACATGAGTCGTTGGAGAACCTTGGTCTAAGATTCCAGTGGTGCCCAGGTCTCTCAACTGTGGACATTACATAGAGAGTCATGTCCTTGGCTCCCTGGGTTTCAAAGATCGAAGACTGAAATCCTCTACAAATCACCTGAAAATGTTCCCTGAACACTAAACATAGTTTTTAAAAAAATGTTTAAGTGTTTAAATTTAAATATTCTTGTAAAAATAGTTTCACAATGGATGACAAGTACCAAATAACTTAAAAGGGTCTAATCTTATTGTGTAAACAATACTTTCAACTTTTTTGTTTTCCTTCAGAATGAATTTCTCTTAGTTTTGTCCCCTATTCTTTTGGCAGACATCACGTATCTTTTCTACACTCAGTAACTTCACATCTCTTACTTCATAATTTGTAAAATTGACAGACTAATAATACTTGCTTCATAAATGTTTTAAATTTATATAAGATAAGACACATCAAATGTTTAGTAGACTGACTTTCACATTCTGGGAGTGCTATTAATTGTAGGTATTATTAACAATAACAAAATGTATTTCAATAGGGTTCTATTCAATAAATTTGAAATACATCTTCCAAATATCTTTAAAAGATCTTTTAGGTAATATAAAGCAAAGGATATTCCAGATAATATAGAGAAAGGCTGTTAATGCACAGTAATTTGCTTAATCTTCACAAATACCTTCTGAACTGATTTAATTAAGCCCATTTTATTGATGTGGATCTGGATCTCAGTAGGATTATTTATAACTTAGCCTAGCAAAGGTGTACTGTTAAAAATTAGCTGAGCTGGAACTTAAACTCAGGTTTTGACTCCTAGCCCAGTGCTCTTTTCAATTCACAATAATTGAATATCTAAGATTTTTTATCTTTGACCACCCTTGCTTGTTAAACTCGAAAGCAAATGACAGTATGAAAACCTTGCACACTGCACTGCTTATTTTATTATTTTGGGGTTTTTCTTCAATAAATAACAAACTATAGTGATTTTTACTCAATATTTACTTGATTGGTAATTAGAAAGCTAATTACCTCTGGCTCTTGAGATTCCTCTTACAACACAAGCATTATGTCACCTGTCTTAAAGATGGAGATCATTAGACACAATGAGAGAAACTCCTAACTATGTACCCTGTAATGATGTGAACTTATTGTCCATTTCTCTATAAAGGATCCCCTCTCTTCCTCTAAGATTGCAAATCAAAACTTAATGGACTTCGCACTAATACTTCATTTTTCCCTCATGGATACTATTGGCCTCATAATTAACTACAAATTTCCCATGATGTTACATGCTTAGAGAACAACTTGAGTTTATCTTTAGCAAGTGGACTCAACACCATGCATCTTTGTGTCTTGCCTTTATTTGTGGTGCCTTCTTCCTTTCCCCCTTTATATTATTTTTCTTTTATTCTTCATATAAATTTGAAATTATTTTTATTTTGTATAGATCTCTGTAAATGCCTAAAACCCTTCTGGCACAAACAAATCTTCAACTTTTGCATGAGTTGATCATCTGATTTCTGGATACCTGGCAGGTGTTTCCAAAGAAAAACTTGGATATATCATATTTGTCATCTTGCTTTGGTTTACCCAGCCAATTTGTAGCAATACATCTCTGGGGTCTATAATAGGTTTAGGACTGCTTTTGAGTGGCAAATATAATGTAAAAAGATTAAGTATCCCTGCAGAAAGTTGCAAACACGTTTCTTTATATGAGAATTATTAGGTCATATTTTGTTGAGGAAATTGTAGCCTTTTGTATTAGTCATTTTATTTTTTTTATTTTTTTTTAGTTGGAGTCTCACTCTGTCGCCCAGACTGGAGTGCAGTGGCCACTCCTGGCCCCCGCAGCCTCGACCTGCTGGGCTCCGGCGATCCTTCCGCCTCTGCCTTCTGAGTAGCCGAAATT